>NC_056748.1:1030393460-1030446467 GCF_019279795.1 Protopterus annectens
AAAAAATTAAATTAAAAACCAAATTTTCACCTTAAAAACTGCTGACTTTTGTTGGTGATCTGGATCAGAAGAAGGCATTGATTGTTAAGGGAATACAATGAGCCTGCTTGTGGATTTATTCAAAGAATCCCAGGAACCTAACTGTGTATGTGCTGCCACACATGGAAAACCAGAGGCCTACTTGTGGATATACCCGAGTGACAAAGCAGCTTGATTCTGTTCACTGAAGTAATTACTGTTTTAAGAGACTTTAAATGGATTTTAATATATTTATTGACAAAGGAATGCAAAGTAGCTCAATTAGCTTGCAAAAATAAACATGACACAACTTTAAGCAAAATTCACAGCCCTAGTTTCTGGTTTACAGTCCTTAAGGTATGTTCTCCAGCCATGTTTAGTATATTACAATCCCTCTAGTAAATAGGCTGTTTTCAAAATTATAGTTGTAGGCCTTGGTCTGGCCTTCCTTTCATCTCCATAAACAAAATTTTTGATTGAACTTGGATTCACAGGTGTTTACTAGGCTTATGACCACAAGGACATTTTTAAGCCTAGCCATGCCTCCCAAATCTCTGACAATGTCTGATACCCTTGATAAGTATAGCAGGGGCTTGGGAGATGAAACATTTACAAGGTAGGGCCTGAAAGATGAACCATTTACAGGTTGCCTGTGTCCATTAGAGAGACAGGTGCCAAACCAGGGATGAATTTCCTGTTCCCCATTCAATTGTCCAGGTTACATTTGAATTGGGTTAGGGAGGAACTCTGCTTCACATGGATGGGGAGCCTGTTCCTGAGATGGGGTAATCTCTGGGATACATACCTGTCTCTCCAGCAGGTCCTAAGTATATCACAGGCAAGGTTTAAGTATTTAGAATGTGTAACTGTGGTGCTGTTTGTTTTGCTGATATGCAAGAGGTCCATCAGAGTGGGGTATGACAGTGCCCTGTATTTCAGGCATAGATCTCTCCTCAAAAGCCTGTAGGAGACAGAATACAAGGTTAGAGCCTTGAGGCAGTCTGCACAGGACATTTTACTTAAGCCATGTATTCTTTTAGTGAGGAACCTCTGTAGATGTTGCAGTTATTGGATATGCCTGGTTAGGTACATACCAAAGGGGACATTGTACTCAATGATAGGTATGTTGAATGCCAATACAGTGGAACAATAATTTCCTTGGGCTTAGATGCCATACCTTTGTTTATAAGTTGTGCAACATAGAAGGATATCCTCACTACTGTAGACACATGATGGTCAAAGGCTAGATTACTATCTGTGTGTCCCCAAGTCCCTGACTACTGGGTCAACTCTAAGGGGATTGTTGTCAATATGATAATTACCGGTTGTGGATGACTTCCTGAAGGATACGATTATGCATTTCTTGGCATTTATGTA
Source organism: Protopterus annectens (assembly GCF_019279795.1). NCBI lineage: Eukaryota > Metazoa > Chordata > Ceratodontiformes > Protopteridae > Protopterus > Protopterus annectens. The sequence continues at coordinate 1,030,394,856 of NC_056748.1, forward strand.
ATGATTTTATGTTATTAATGAAAGTCTGCTTTCCTCTATTGAGTTGTATTCATACTTCTGCAAAAATAATCTAATGTACTATGTTAGTATTGTAGTGTGCTTCAAACCACAACTCATTACCATGATTTTTTTTTTTGATTATTCTTATTAATGAATGTAAAAAATGTCTACTGTAAACCTGTATGTGTTCTGATGCTGTTTAAGCACATAAATGTATCTGTAACTGTCTTTCTGTGTGGAGCCTTTCTCTCCGGGCCTCTGCTGAAAAAGAGCCTTTGGCCCAGTCAGACACCAACGCTTAACAAATGTAAAATAAATAAAATAAATTTAGTTTTAGGCCATGGCTCTGACACCAGCTGCGTGTCTGCATCAGACCCTCCTGGAGAACATTTGTGTCAGTGTGAGATTCAGTGACAGCTCCTGATTTGCAATCATCTGCAAATTTAGTCAGCCAGAGACCACCGACATCGGCCTTGACTTCAGAGAATTAAATTCCAAAAAGGAGCCGTCCAAGGACTGATCCATGAAGGACTTCACTTGTGTTTGGCCTCGTTGGACAGGTAGACTCCCCAAGTCTAACTTCCTGGGTCCTGTCTGCGAGCCAGTTGGCTATCCAGTGAGTGACATATGAGTTCGTACCTAACTTTTTGAATTTGTCAGCAATGACTGAGTTGAGGTGTTGTCAAATGCCTTGGCCAGGACAAGGTAGGTAGTGTGAACCATTTTGCCCTCATCCATTGCTTTGGTGACCTTCTCAAAGAAGTCCATCAGGTTGAGTAGGCATGATCTGCCCTTGAAAAAACAAACTGTGTTGGATCCAGTGTCTGGAGGTTTACTATATCACTGTTGATCATTTCTATGATAATTCTTTCTATGGCTTTACATATAAGACTGGTAAGACTTGTAGGTCTGTAGATGGCCCACATTTGTGCAGAGGGATGTCTGTTGGTGTTCTCCATTCATGTTGCACAAAACTTGTTTGGGGGCTGTAGTTAAATAGCAATTCCAGAAGCCCTGATAGGTCATGTTTCATGCTGTTTAGAAGGCATCCAAGGATACTGTCTGGGCCCTTTGATAGTGTTCTTGGTCTTAGAGCATTAAGGACCTGTTCCCTAGTGATAGTAGGTGGAGGTATATTTGATGATATTTCCTGAGGGAAGGTTGAGGGGGAAATAGGGGTGACACTGGAGCTGAATTTATCAGGTTTGCTATGTCTTCTGGCTCAGTACAGGTGGCTCCATTTACAATGACCTCTGCATACATTGTGCATTGTCTTTGAGGTTGCGGACATAGCTGAAGAATGGCTTGTGGGATGTCCTTGGCATGGGAGGCCAGAATCATCTCAAATTTGGCTTTGGTAGACTTTATTTGTCCTCTGAGATGTTTGCTTAGTTTGATTTGAGTGCTTTTATCCTGCTGGATGCTGCACCTCCTAATTTTTGCCATGATTTTCTTCCTCCTGTTTTGTGATTCCACCAAGGTGGCTTGTTTTTTGTTAGTTCTGTACTTCCTGGTGGGTGCAGCTGCCTCTATGCAGCTATTAACCTGCTTGTACAGGGTTTCTGTGAAAAGTTCTGCATAGGCAGTAGTGTTCTCAGGGTTTATGGGGGCATGAAATTTCACCAGGTTATCACTTAATAGCAGGAGGTTAGCCTTAGTGTAGATGAATATTCCAGGTTTAGCTGGGGATCCAGGTTTTATTTTTACTTCAAAGGAGACCATTTTGTGGTCTGACCTTACCAGGGTTGACATTGCAGTAGGAGGTGTGCAGCACTCTCCCATATTAGTGAGGACCAGATGTAGTATGGCTGCACCCCTGGTTGGTGTATTGACTACCTTGTTCAGGGAGTTTGTGTTTACAATATCTAGGAATCTCAGTGCATGTAAGTTTGATGTTGTATAAGATTCTCAGTTAGTAGTGGGGTAATTAAAGTCACCCATGAATATGTTATTGGTTTGGATTGTTACTGTTTCTAATAAGTTTAAATACAGTGTATGGATTTCCTGGGTCACAGAGAGGATCTATAGCTTGCAAGGAAGTGGTATTGGATTTTGCCTATGGTGATTTGAACATGGAGGAGCTCAAGTGCATTGACCTGCTTGATCAGCTTTGAGGTATATTCATTTTTGATGTAAATAGAGACACCATCTGTAGTCCCTGCCTGTATAGTATCTGGTCTAAATGTGTGGAAGGTACTGTAAACTTGCACTTATGGTATGCTCTCCGTTGGTTTAAACCATGACTCACTGACCACACAGGCATCAGCATTCTCTAGTGTGAAGAAAGCTTCTAGGGAGTGGAGTTTTTTTTAGACTCCTAGCATTGAGCAGTAATACCTTTAGATTTTCTTAGTTTTGATGTGCTATATCAGAAGTACTTTGTTTGGCATTGCCTAAAAAAGGCACTATGGGGAAAGCAATGTTTTAGCTAATATATGAAAGCTTTCCTTCTCTTGAGCTACATCCACAATAAGCCCTGACTATAGTATTCAGTCAGAACCTGTCCTTTTCTTCTATGATAAATTTCCGACAGAGGAATCACTTGTTGGTTTTTAGCCTTCCAGACTCCATTCTCAGCAGTCATCATGGACCTAATACAGTAATTGCAATAATTCACTGGCCAGTTTTCATGGGAATGTAACAATGCTACATACCTTTAACGATACACACTATTTTACACTAAAGTACATAAGATGGCTATATGAACGCACACACATACCTACACTAGTGTTTGTTTCTGTCAGAGATCCTTGAACTAATGACAAAACTGAACCACAGAATACTGAAAAGAAACATAGACTTCAAATAACATCAAATACCTAAACAGCTGATACAAATAATACCATAACTCCAACATATACCAAAACACAGCATAAAACCAAATAAAAGTACAGCAATAGTGTAGTGGGCAGAGCATTCGCCTTATGAGCAAAAGTATTTCTGCTGGGGGGGGCAAGTCTTCCTGCACATCCATGTGAGGATCGTGACCCACCCATACTTCTATATGCAATGATCACACCAACTGAACCCAGGAAATCATTGCAGGCACACACCCAGAAACTGCACTTGCAAGGATTTCCCATATCTGTCACCATGTAATAATATTTAACACCCACACGCAGCTATACTACAGAACCAGAAACCTCACATTTATCCCAATATTTACAATCATTTCTCATTACCAAATTCAAAAAAGATGAGTAGTTGACATTGCTTATCTTTAATATTTCCTGCAGTCAAAGAAACATTTGACATCTGTGTCACTGAATATATTCAATGTCAGAAACACTCACTATTGCATTTGATCCAAAGCTCAGTTCATCAAATGGACTTCTTTTTTTTTAATTTTTGATGTGTTGGGTTTTGATTGCTGTTTTGGTGAGCAATTTTGATTTGAACAGTTTTTTTAAAACACTCATAGTAACAGTTTGTTGACAAATGTTTAACTAAGTGAACTGTAGTGTGTGTTGTGTGAATGGCCATTTGTGCAAATGACTGGGTGACTTGTTGGTCAACAAAGGTAAGGGGCTTTGTGCAGGATTGGTAGTTTGTGTGTTGGTATGTGTGTGTTAGGGTGAGGATAAGGGGAAAGTAAGGGGATAGATTGTGTCTTTGTGTGTGTGTTTAACGTTAGGGTCAGGTAAGGGGATAGATTGACTGTTGCGTGTTTGTACGTGCGCTCACGCATTCACACACGTGTGAGGTATCTGATCTGTCTTTTGTAGTTTGTGTTGTGGAAAGTTTGCGTTTATATCACGTCATCGACAGCCGAAAACACAACACCATTTAATCAAACCTAAATAATCTAATGCACACAATGTTGAACATTCAGAACAGTGAATTTTTTCCCAGGGAAAAAATTTGCTATTCCGAAACACATTCACACAACACAGGCACACCAAAAAACAGCAATCCACACACTTGCACTTAAAATCATACATCTAACCCTACACTAAACTATACAAACACTACTATCTATCCACTTACCTTAACCCAACCCTAACCCTAAGGTCCGTCACTATTGCACACTCACCTTACCCGCGCCCTAATCCTAACTCACTTAAACTGCCCCAACCCTAAACTCTGTCACTATCGCACACTCACCTCACCAGCACCCTAACCCTAACTCACGTAACCCGTGCCCTAAACCTAACGTCCACACAGTCACACACTTACCTGAACCCCTGTAACTTTCCACCACAGTGCTAAAAATAGCAAAGCCACAGAAAAGGACAACTGAATTCTTTCCCTAGGAAAGAATTAGATGTTCTGCAGCTTCACTATTTTTAGCGTTCGCTGAATAGGGTTAGACATTGTGGCATTTGACGTTATCGGCTTTCGATAACGTGATATGAACCCGAAAGTTTTTAGGTAAGGTTCACAGTTGGGGTTAGAGGTAACAAATATTACAAAGATTGAGCAGGGGAGCACAGATAACTATATTATAAATAGTAAACATTTAAAAGAATACAGGTTGTGGTGAATGAGTGCTATGGCCTAAAATTGAATGAGTGCTATGGCCTAAAATTGAATGAGTGCTATGGCCTAAAATTGAATGAGTGCTATGGCCTAAAATTGAATGAGTGCTCTGGCCTAAAATGCCAGTTTTCATGAGACTCCCATGAGTTGTCGATGCTCACTGTCCAAATTTAGAACTTGCCATTATTTTTTTTTTTAAAATGGACAATTAGTGTTCCTGGTAATAAGGAGAAAAGAGCATTGCATCTGGCCTTTTGTGTCTTAGCACACACAGAGACACACACATATACATATATTAAAACCATTTGATTAGTTGATCTTCACCTTACCTTCTCATTTTAGATGATCATTTTTTTTTTTGCTAGATAAGTAAGGCAGGCTGTGTTTGATGTTCTTATGGGTATTTATAAAGTCTTGGTGATGCTTGCATAGAGTTTCCTTATTTATCTGTCTATCTATCCATGTGTTTGTTGGTTTACCTGGGTATCAATCAAGCTGTCTGACTTTCAGTGTATCTATCTGTCTCTCTCTCTCTCTCTCTCTCATTTAAGTTGCTAGAACTGGTGTGAGCACCCTTTTCAACCATGACCCTGGGCATTAGGTATAACTAGAAATGCTGAAGTACACAAATCATAAACCAGTAGTAATTTAACAAATGACAGCGGATGCTTCATAGGCAGAAACAAAAATAATAACATGATATAATACATAAATCATATCGCCATCAGTAGCGAAACAGTATGCAGTGGGTATTTCTTAGATTCATGTGTGGTTATGAGGAAATTGCATAGCATGCATGGCCACCTCAACTTAATACAAATACAGTACTAGTGCATTAAAACAAACTCAGAGTTTAAAAAAAAAAAACGACTTGCAACATTTTATATAATCGTGCATATATACACAAGCGCATACTAAACCTAAAATGTAATTCGAGATTCTGTAAATTCCTAATGCAAAGGGATAATTTGCACTTTGTTTTTGACCTTTAACACTTATTATATCGACACCACTTTATGATTTGCTTAAAAACACTGACAATTACATATACATATTATGTATATTTATTTACAGCATTTATAATATTTTTACTTCAATATAACTACTGTCACATTTAAATACCCTGTGTTGAGTTATGTGTAAACCTTCTGTATTTATGTACATTTACTGGAAAATCAAAATCATATCTATATTTACAGCATATCTTTTGTTTGGAGTACAATACATCTTTATTAGATACATTATTTGTCTGTATTCAGATATGCTTACATATATTTTGCAAAAGGCATATGTAGCCATTATCAACAAAACATTTGAATTTGCTTTCTTCGACAGTCTTGCCTTCAGGTTTTCCTTGAAAGCCTTTTTCTTGTCCATTTTCCTTGCATTCTGCGGTGGACAGTTCTAGAAAACTGGTCCTTTTTAGCAGTAAGAATAATAATCCCTTTCAATGAATAGGTAAAGCTTTTGCTTGTGCAGTAAGAATAATAATCCCTTTCAATGAATAGGTAAAGCTTTTGCTTGTGCAGTAAGAATAATAATCCCTTTCAATGAATAGGTAAAGCTTTTGCTTGTGCAGTAAGAATAATAATCCCGTTCAATGAATAGGTAAAGCTTTTGCTTGTGCAGTAAGAATAATAATCCCTTTCAATGAATAGGTAAAGCGTTTGCTTGTGCAGTAAGAATAATAATCCCGTTCAATGAATAGGTAAAGTGTTTGCTTGTGCAGTAAGAATAATAATCCCGTTCAATGAATAGGTAAAGCTTTTGCTTGTGCAGTAAGAATAATAATCCCTTTCAATGAATAGGTAAAGCTTTTGCTTGTGCAGTAAGAATAATAATCCCTTTCAATGAATAGGTAAAGCTTTTGCTTGTGCAGTAAGAATAATAATCCCGTTCAATGAATAGGTAAAGCTTTTGCTTGTGCAGTAAGAATAATAATCCCTTTCAATGAATAGGTAAAGCGTTTGCTTGTGCAGTAAGAATAATAATCCCGTTCAATGAATAGGTAAAGCTTTTGCTTGTGCAGTAAGAATAATAATCCCTTTCAATGAATAGGTAGCGTTTGCTTGTGCAGTAAGAATAATAATCCCGTTCAATGAATAGGTAAAGCTTTTGCTTGTGCAGTAAGAATAATAATCCCGTTCAATGAATAGGTAAAGCTTTTGCTTGTGCAGTAAGAATAATAATCCCTTTCAATGAATAGGTAAAGCGTTTGCTTGTGCAGTAAGAATAATAATCCCGTTCAATGAATAGGTAAAGCTTTTGCTTGTGCAGTAAGAATAATAATCCCTTTCAATGAATAGGTAAAGCGTTTGCTTGTGCAGTAAGAATAATAATCCCGTTCAATGAATAGGTAAAGCTTTTGCTTGTGCATCTGTTGCCTCTAAGGTGGGCAAGTATGCAGTACCTCAAATATTAAGTTGCCAGATTCAACAGCTCCAAATGCAAGTCAGATAGGTGGACTAATATAAGTTCAAGTTACATATTTTTTTTTACTTTTCATTGTCTTTGTACTGTCTGATGTTTAGTATTGGATCAAAATATCGCTGTGGCAAGATATCGGAACTATTACAATATGTATTAGCAGTTTTATAATTTGTAACCCCTGTACTGATTAGTAAGGTTACTTATTTCACTCCCTAGAGTTGTCACATGTCCATATTAAATCAGGCTGTGACACATTTGCTTACAAATATTTCTAAAAAAAAAAAATAATACAGTACAGAGCTTTAATGAGGACTTTGACACATCAGCTCACTGTATAATCATAAAACACATCTTGTGTTATCAGTTATTGTATAACTTAGCCTCAGCTATTCTGTACGATTTCACATGAAGCATATGCAAATTGTCCAGCAGACCCATAGCTAGCTTATCTGGTGCACTATGTATATCCCCAAACTGGCCCCCCTCAACTCTCTTAAGTTCAGGGCAAAAAGGAAAAAAAAAAACATTCTCCACAGCTGTAACTGTAGCCAGCTGCTTGCTAAAACTGTAACATGCAGCTTGCTACAGTTAGTGCCACAAAAGCACTTAAGTTCTTCAGTGGAGTTAAACACTGTCAGCCTTAATTCATCAGTGCTGCTGCTGAACTCCCTCTCAGTTGGCAGCTGCTGATTGCACCCCTTGACAACTTGTGGTTGCGGCTATTGCCCTCCCTAGATATGTTTCTGTCTCCCCTAAACTATGCACACACACAGACACACACACTCATAGCAGCTGTTTCTCAATATTAAATGCTTTACGTTCATGTCAAAATGTGCTCTAGGTAATTGACAAGAGGTCAATTGCTTTTTTCTATTCATTAGATGCTCAGACTTTGAGTTACTAAGAAGTGGCTTGTGGGACTTGCAACTTGAAATTTTGATTTGTTCAAGTTTATTTAGACTGAAGTTCTGAGAGAGTCATCTTTGTCTCTTTAAGGGAATAACAGTTTACCTGTTGCTTGCACTTAGTCCAACATCTCAGACTTTGTTTATGCAATTTTATTCCTGCTTTCCATTTGTAATCATACTTAGTAAGGAAGGGCATCATTACTTGAAACATCATCAAACTGCAGCTGCATGAATTCTTAATATCTGACATGCAACTGCTACTGTTGACCTTTTAAAATTGCCTTATTTTGTATTGCTTGTGAGTCATTAAATCTGGCATCGCAGCAGTCTTGCTTCCTTTCCCCTTTTTTCGCCAAATAGTTTGTTTTCTAATAAGAAGCCCCCAGTGTGAGCAGATATTGAAATAACTACAGTTTCCTGCAGTCATGGGAACACGACCTTGTTCTGTCTGTTGGGTAATCCTCTCTCCTACTTTCATGACTTGCATGTCATAATCACTTATGTTACAGTTTGCTACATCTGATAAATATTTTGAAACTACTGAGAAAAACTTGGCAATAATTCTGATTATTAGTTTCCTCTTATACAGCAAACAGATGTGTACTTTTACTGACTTTCACTTTTTCCTTACTAGTTGCCCTAAATTGAAAACAAGTATTACTGCTGAAAGATGTACCTTATGCAGATTAATTATTTAATCATAAACATCTCTTCTAAGAAAGATTGTTGCTTTATTATAAAGTCCAACTGCAGTAGCAGACACAAAATGTGTTTACCTAAAATACCTCTCAACCTGCAGACATTGAAAATAGATACAAAGGCCCTTGAAAAGTGGGTCCGTCCAGACAAACTCTGGATATCTAATTAGCATATCGTTTGAATGTCTAATAGTACACAAGACTTTCCGCTTCCAATAGGAATGTGGGATATTGCTCAGAAGCACATCTTTAAAAACGGAGAGTTTCAGAGGTATATAGTGCCATGCGTCTCGGTGAAGATCATGATGGCCAATCCCAGGACTAGACTTCTGAGAATCCATCCAATCTGTAAGACTTAACTTCAGGAAGACAAACATATTATAAATGCCTGAATATGTATGTGGGGGTGGGTGTACTTGGTCGTATGTGGTTTGCCCCGAGGACCAAACAGCCAAAACCCGTAACCCATGTAAATTTAGCACCACCCCCACAGTTGTGTGTGTTATTTATACCATTACATTATTTAAGAAAAGAAACTAATACTTTTCTTAAATAATGGCATAGTATAATGCAGATGTCTGGCATCGCAGTTGATGTACCGCGCTGCGTGCGCGCGGTACATCAGAACTGAAGCAAGATCTCCATTGCTTTTTGTGTCTCGCTATGTTAAATGAGTTTAACATAGCGAGCCAGTTTTAAAATAAGCAACGGACATCTCCGTTGCTTATTTTAAAACTGTCTTGCTGTGTTAAACTCATTTAACATAGCGAGACACTAAAAGCAACGGAGATCTTGCTTTCTCCATTGCTTTTTAAATGGGTTTAACATAGCGACAGTTTAAAATAAGCAATGGAGATCTCCATTGCTTATTTTAAGCGTCTCGCCATGTTAAACCCATTTAACATAGCGAGACAGTTATACTAATGGAAAAAAGTCGGCGACGGACCTTTTCCATTAGTCGTATAACTCGAAACGGGCACGGCACGCAATCGGCTGCGCACGTTTTGGGGGGGGTCATGGTATAATACATTGTTTGTTACATAGGTAGCAGAGCCTCGAGTAATGAATGTATCCTTCCAAAAATTCCTTATTATGTTACAGTGAACATTGGGAACTTTTCCAAGATGGAGAAAGTGTGGGAGAAATGCACAACTCTGAAGTATAACTTTTTTGTAATGGCAGTTACTAGGATATTCTTTGAGTTATGCACCATGATGTAAATATTCTCAGAATAAAATAAGTCCACTAGGCTGTACTATAATAAACTGCATTTTTACATTTACAGTACTTGAGGGCCTACACACTGACAGAGAATGGCCGCCTTTAATGCCAATTTTTGGTTCTACTTGGATCAGGTTTTACAAAAGCCAATTCAGAAACTGACAAACTGTTTAAACATTGCCTTAATGGCTACTTGAAACTTAGAGGCAGGTGTGTATTTTACAGCAGGGAAACTTAAGGTTAAGTGGTTGCTCACCAAGGTAAAATAAGTTTTTGCTGTCTCCTTGGCATAGAAGGATGGAGCTCTGTGATCTGGGTGATACGGGTTTGATTATCAGCTCTGCTTCTTAAGTGTTTAGCTGTGTGTTTTGCTGCACGAGGAAGAGGCAGTGACCTCACCGAAGCTTTCGTAATTCCCATATGAAGACACTCTCCTCTCCTCAGTAGAAAGCTTCCATTTGGTGCTCAGTCAGGTCATTTCCCCATGCCCACTGGTGGATTACAGACTTCACAACCAGACGATAGCCTGCTGTGCCAGTGCTGTTGCTCTCATCTGTAGCATGTCTTCGTGCAAATCTCTTTTCAGCAACAGGCAAAATACGAGAAGCTCAGAAAGTCAGCAGGGTTAGTGGGCTTTACTTCATTTTCTTAATTTATTTTGTTTGCAGTTAGTGAAAGTGGATGAAATAGCTTTTAGTTTTATTCACATTCAGTTTTTTTTTAATACAAAAATAAGCTATCCTCTGTATTTCTTTCTGTGCCAGTGTGGCATATAGCTATGTGAACAGTGCGTGTTCAATTTTGTTGATTCAGGAATCGCCTAAACACAATTTAGTCTCTTATTTCATCAAAAAATGAATGAATAAATAAAGGAATAAATGACACTGTTCTAGGTGAAACATGTACGCGATATGAGGAATATGTGACGGCAGGCAATACATTCATTATCTTCCACATTCATTCTAGAAAACGTTTGTACTTCATTACAGAAATATCAGTTTTGGCAACATTTCCATTAAATGTGGCTTTGTTTTTCAGATGTACTTTGTGTTCTGTTATACATGGAGTACAAACAGGACAGTGTGAGTGCTGTGGTATGTTGAGGGGAGATTGTCACCTGAAAGGTGATGCCACCTGTTATTTTGGGGTTCCTTCTGTTTTGTGCCACGTATGACCATAATTTCAAACTGGGAATAGAATCCCCAATTCTATGGTTCACAGTTAGATGTGTTATGAGCTGCACCAAACTGGCATGTTATATAACAATCCATTAACTAAAACATACCATCACAGGTCACAGAAAGTAGGGCCATAAAATCCAGGCAGAAGCACCCCAATCCATGAATAACTTTAACTAATGCACTTTACTTTCAGGGGTGACTGTCCATCTTTGTCCTACTTGAGTGATATTCTCAGAGTCAAATCATATTCATTAGGAAGCTAGAGGACTTGGATTTGTAGTACATAGTGCTCACCTTATCAGGCTCCAGCACACCTTTGCTCACATCATTTGTCACTGTTGACTTTGGCTTGCAGTGGAGCTAAACTGCAGCAGTAGTGGTTAAAGATGTGTGACCAGTGTAATGAGAACATATGAGCCAGACGGCAGTAATCCTTCACAACTGTTGTTATTTCAGGTTTATGGGCTGCAAGCAATGTATATAGCTTATGCTGACCTATTTTTTATGCTCCTGCATATGTGTGGTAATTAATTCTGCTGTCTAATTAAGCTAGGCACTGAACAGTGCCTGTTATTCCCCGAGGTTCATATATATAGGTAGTAGGCATATGAGGTCCAGTAGACAGTTGAGGAGCCTAGCCCAATTTTCTCAACTGCCCCAAAGCACTGTCTGGTTAAGTGACTTGCTCAGGGTCAGAGACAAGTAAATGAAGGCTGTGGGAATCAAACCATGAACACCAGGAAACAGCTGATTAACAGCTGATTGATTTTAACACTCTGCATTAACTGCTGTTAATAGAAAATTAAAATAATATTGCAGCAAACATTGCAGCATTCTGGATCATACCTCTCAGTCTCTTAGTGCAAGAAATTTGGACAAAGCCTAAAATAATGGGGGGACAAAAGCCCAAAAATAGGGTCAGATTTTAAATATTCCGCTTATAAACTTGGAAGGTAGCTAGAATAGCAGAACGTATGTTAGCATGTATTTTCTTAAGTATATGAAGTCTGAAACTCAAATGTATGTCATTTAGTGACATTGATTCAGTGATTTGCCATAAAACCACACATTTTATGAGGAACTGACCAAAAATATGAGGCATAAATCTAAACATTCTGTGAAACTCTGGACAGTTGAGGCGTATGTTCTGGATGAACAACATTTAATGGTTTCTAAAAACATAATAGCTGAATATTGCAGTTTTTCACACTGGAAATATTTTGTTTTTTCAGTTTACTTTTACAAATACTGTAGCATGACCTGAGTTGTAAGGATTGATTAAAAGAAAAATGAAAGATACAGTTATAAAAGAAACTGCTAAAAATGTTGTAATTCTCTTGAGTTTTCCATCAGTGAGTGATTTCTTTCTAAACTCATGCAACTTCATTAGTGCTCTGAAGTCTCATAAGTTAGGAACAAAAGTGCTCACTGTTGAAGTAATATCTCAGTTAAATGAAACCACTTTTACAACTGTTCTGTCTTGCCTAGTGTTAGGCTTCTGAGCCCCCAAGCCCTTTTGTGTTGGAGGGAAGCTTTCTAGCTTAGTTTTGTTTCTTATAACTAGCCAGTTTTCTAGTTTCAGCACTCAAGTCTGTTTCTTTGAACTCAGCACTTGTTCAGAACTCATTGTAAGCACTACATAAGCTGCAAATTACTACAGCACTCAACTTTCCTCACTTGTCTAGAGGAAAGCAGTTTTTAGTATTTACTAAATAAGCACCTATCCAGGCATGTCTAAGGGTCAGCTCCCAGTGATTTCGCCTGTCTACCTGATGAATCTGGGCATCTTGTGGCAATGCAGCAATTACCTCATGTACACAGACAACCCTCTCCTCCTACGACCCAACACTACAACCTGTGAGAGATGCACTTATATAGCCAAACTGGAAGCAAAGTTCTCTTCACCTAAGACTGGACTAGACAGTCAAGAGGAGAAGGTAAACACTTGCACCACACCACACTCATCACATAGTCCCTCAAAACCTACACCACCAAAACACACACATAGAAACACAAAACACACACCTACATTTGCGGAGGCTCTCAATAAAACCTGCCCAAGCATCAGGGACATCCAACGCATAAACGCAAGCAAACTCCACCCCCCAACACAACCCAAATGACACATAGCCCACAAACTCAGTGTGCCACTCAACCACAGCTGATAAGGCATAACAACGTACCCAACACTCTAGTCATAAGTGACTCTATAGTCAGGCACACTGATGTTCCACTCACTAGACTAATCAAGGAGAAAGTTAATGTCAGCTGCCTGTCAAGTGCCAAGATCCGCCACATAACAGATGCACTCAGGTCACTCCACAATAAGTACAAATATGACACTGTCATTGTCCATGTTGGTGTGAATAACCTGAGACATACCTCCCTGGACTACATGAAAAGAGACATGGAGGAGCTCTCCAATCTTGTATCCCAGGCAGGTATGACCCTAACCCTGAGTAGCATCCTGCCATCACCCAGAATGATACCACAGTACAAGGACAAAATGATTGACTTCAACAATTGGCTAAGCTTCTAGTGTCATTCTAAGGGGATCCAGTATTTGTCTGCCTGGGACAACATGATCGACAGACCACGATGCTTTGCCAGAGATGGCCTGCTGCCCTTAGGATTCTGGATACTGGCTAAGGCTCTTGCCACCCCTATAGTGCCTTTTTTAGGCAAGGTTCAAATGACAAAGTCACCACCGTAACAGGTACAAGCAAGCAAAATCTGAGGGTAATGCTACTCAATGCTAGAAGTCTAAACCTCAAAATGCACTCACTCGAGGCACTCCTTAAAATGGAGAACACTGACATCCGTGCAGTGACAGAGACCTGGTTCAAAGCTCCAGAGAGCACCCCTGCATTACCAGGCTACAATTCATACCACACCTTTCGGCCACCTAACCCAGAACAAAGCACTAAAGGCAGAGGCGTGTCCATATTCATTAAGGATATCCACACCTCCAGGCTAGTTGCACAGCATAATGCATCCAAGATTATCCAAGTGCAACTAACTCTGGGCAAGACCGCAATCCAAACTGTAGCTTGCTACAGACACCCCCGCCATGCCCCAGGATTCCCACTCCTCATTTCGTGATACACTGGAAAGTATTAGGGTACAACCCAACACCCTAATAATGGGAGAGTTCAACTACCCCACCATTAACTGGGAAAACTACTCTTGTACCAACTCTTTTGCTCAACGTTTTCTAGAATTCATAAATTCCAATGCCTTGGATCAACTTATTCACACCCCCACCAGGGGCAGCAATGTCCTAGACCTGGTCATTACCAACATGGGAAACCGGTGTTCCACACCAGAGGTCAATTCCTCGTTGGTGAGATCCTACCACAAGCTAATCAGCCTAGACATCCACATCCCACCCCCACCCCCAATTAGGGAAACCATCGTAAAAAACTTCTCCAAAGCCAACTTCACACTTCTTAAGACAGAAGTGGAAAACTTCACGACACCAATGCAGATGGACAATAGGGGTATGACTGCTGAATCCTACACAAATTCACTTTATAAGCACTTACACGAGTGCATGGATCATGCTATCCCTAATAGAACCAAGTAGATAGTTTCAGTGCTAACTTTACCCCCCTCTCACCCCCTAGAGGGCCCATCTCTATACCGGAAGAATGCAAAGTTCATATAATCATGGCTGCACAGGTAAAAAAACACACTCTCCAAAGCCAAGAACACAGCATCCATGGGACCTGACAATATCCCAGGCTGGGTTCTACACTAACTACAGAATGAACTGGCACCCTACCTAAGTACCATGTTCAGTCATAACCTCACCTCAGGCTTTGTACCCACTGAATGGCGCACTGTGACGGTTATCTCACTCCACAAAGGGGGAGCCACTATGGACCCCGGGAACTACTGCCCCCATTAGCCTGACGAGCCTGGTCTGCAAGGCCATGGAACATATCACCGTGGAACTCATAAACAAAGACATTGGTAATATCCAAATTCTGGACCCTACCCAGTTTGGATTTGTAAAAGGCAGATCATGTCTCCTAAACCTGACTGACTTCCTTGAAGCATTCACCAAAGCCATAGATGAGGGTAAAATGGCTCACACAGCTTATCTAGATCTCGCCAAGGCTTTCGACACCATCCCCCACTCTGGAATTATAGATAAGCTCACTAAACTAGGTATAAATCCCTATGTCACAAGATGGGTTGCCAACTGGCTCATGGACAGAACCCACACTGTGAAAGTAGCAAGTTCCAAATCCGACTTCAGACCAGTGACAAGTGGAGTACCACAGGGTTCAGTCCTGGGTCCTCTCCTGTTTGGTATCTACTTCTCTGAAGTGCAGGCTAACACAGAAGGTCTTTGGCTAAAAAAGTTTGCAGATGACTGCAAACTAGGAGCCATAATTGAAACTCCTAACGATGTGGACAAAACTACAAAAGGGTCTCACTGAGACAGATACCTGGTGTCAAAACCATGGCCTGAAGCTCAATGCTAAAAAAGTGCATTGTCATCCCCTTTGGTAAAAACTCTGTACCCATGAAGTACCACATAGCTGGTAATCTACTTAATGCCGAAAATGTGATGAGACCTTGGGACACAGGTGGACAGTAGTCTCTCCTTTGATAATCACATCGCCACAGTGGTCAGGAAATCCTTCTACGTGGCTCATCTCATAACAAAAGGATTCTCATCCAGAAAAAAAGAGGTCATTGTTCCTCTCTACTCATCGCTCATTAGACCCATTATAGAGTACAATGCCCCTTTTGGTATGTACCTCACAAGACATCTGCAACAACTGGAAAGACCACAGAAATACCTCACAAAGAGGATTACTGGCCTCAAACAGATGCCCTACGCAGACCGTCTCAAAAAACTACAGCTTTACTCCATCGCATATCGCCTACTCAGGGGCGATCTCTGCCTAACATACAAAGCTATGTCAAACCCAGAGCTGTTGGACATGCTCCACTTAAAGAAATCCCAATCCCTCTGAGCTACACGCTCTAGGAACCTAAACATTGTCACCACAATAAACAGAACATGCTTAGGGATAGATTCCTGTCCCAGAGACTTCCCATACTCTGGAACAGACTACCTATCTATGTCAAACAGAGCTCCTCATTAGCACTCTTCAAGAAAAATCTTGATGATTGGATGGGAATTGGGAAATGCACCCCGGGGATCACTTCTGTGGCTCTGCTTGACAGGGGCACAGGAAAATAATTTTCTTGGGTGGCGAAAGCCAGGGTACATTTTTTGGCTAGGCTTATAAAGGCACTAGGGCCAATAGCCTAGTACTTACCTATGAACCTATAATAAATGCCAGCACAGTGCTGTCATGCTGGGGCAGTGCTGCCTAGTAAAACATGACAGCTATGTTAATGGTAATTCATGGGGTTTGGGGTTGGCATAATTGTCAAGTTGTTTATCTTACAAACACAAGGTGCAGGGTTTGATTCTCAAATGGTATAACTGGCTAAGTTTGAAATGACCAACAAGGGAAGTTAGCCTAATACTAATCTATGACCCAGTCTACTAGAAAGGCATTACTATGGGTAGTGATGGCAGCAGTGGTGAACATCAAGGAGGTGGTTTGCTTGATACTATGCATGGTCACGTATTTATTTATTTATTTGACATTTGTTTAGCAGGAAAGTTCAATTGGGTCAAAGTACCCATTTTCAGTGGAGGCTCGGATAAAAAAGCTCCACACAGAAAATTAATTTGTTACAAATGTCTTAACTCTGTTTTTCTCATTTATATTGCAATTCATGTTTTTATTATTATAATAACTTATCTTTAATTTCTCTCTAAACTGGCTAAACTTTCTATAAATATTAAGTTCTTGACCTTGACAAAAGAGTTCTATCTATTCTTAAATATTTTCACATAG
Source organism: Protopterus annectens (assembly GCF_019279795.1). Lineage (NCBI taxonomy): Eukaryota > Metazoa > Chordata > Ceratodontiformes > Protopteridae > Protopterus > Protopterus annectens. Next base: position 1,030,411,664 of record NC_056748.1, read on the forward strand.
TTTAATTCAATATAATTACTTAAAATGTAGATGTTTTTGTATTATTTTTGAAGATTATAATTTTATTCCTTAAATTTTTTTTGTAATACTTTGGAGTCCATCCCACCCCCCAGCCCTCCACTGAAAGTGGGCATCTACCCAGTCAGACTTTCCCAGTAATCAAATGTCAAGAAATAAAGTACATTTTGCAATTTATTTGGGAAGCAGTAGTCCACATTCATTGAGAGTAAACGTGTGAGACGATGCACTTGTATAAAGGAGACTAGTGGGGAGAAGAGAAGCAAAACATAATTAGAGGTATCTCTTATAGATTAGAGTGTTCATCATTGTCTGGTGACGACCCCATGACATTTACACACGAACTGATAGCGACCCATAAGAAGGCAATCAGAGTGAAGTGTGAAACGGTGGTATTATATAAACTGGAAGGAAAGAGGAACATAGTAACGGCAGAATTGGGGAAGAACAAGCAGTGGAACATAAAGAAGGGCAACATGGGGGGAAAAAGGGCATGGACAGGTCCACATTTTCTATTTTTTAAGAAGGGTAGAGCATAAAGGTAGCAAGGAGGAGGAAGGAGGATATAGGACATAAATCAGGGACAGAGGAAACTGTTATACAGATGGACAAAAACTGAGAGAGGAGATATGAACACAAGGGCAACACTGGAAAGATGCACCCTGATAGAGGGAGAACATCTAGTGATGGGGGGAATGGACTACAAACAGGAAATGGGGAGTGATGACCAAGAAAGGGGAACAGCTTAGTGACCTGTCTATTCGGCCAACTCATAGGTTCATAGATTAGTACTTTGCTAACTGCCCTTGTGGGCCATTTTAAGCTTGGCCAGTTACCCCATGTGAAAATCAAACGTTGCACTTTGTGTCTGTAAGGCAAATATCTTAACCATTATGCCAACCTCCCCACTATATTTGATATAACACTGTGTGTTCTTACTTTCTGAATGCCTACCATACTTTTATCTGTACTGCAGATGAGTTGACTTGAGTACAGACTAATATGATGATTATAATGAACGTATGCTGAACACCTCTCATTACACCATGGTTTCTACATTTAATTTTCTTTATATTCTTTGTAATTATGTTGATATTTTTTTACTTTGTATATTTTAGCATGTTTTGGGGCATTTCTTCCCTGGACTGTACTGAAAATGTGACTTCTATAGCAAAGTTTTCAGTCAACAAACATGACAAATACTTAAGTAAATAATAAAAATGTTTCCTCAAATAATTGATAAGATCACACTAATTTTGACATGAATCTGTTATTTATATTTGGTTGCTGCAAGGCAAACATAGACTGTGTGAATTTTCTAATTATCTTTATATAATTACACATCTTTTAAGTAATCTTTGTATGCGAGTGATTGGGTAGGACAACAAAGCAACAGACCATGTGCATCTTTCTGTGAAATCACTTTCTAAAGTAACTTCAGTGTTATAGCTTTACAAACGGGGGTCATAAAGTGAAAATGTGAATTGTATAAATTATAGCTATTGAAATGTCAAGAATGTGCCCTTACAATGCAGATTTCCATAAGACTAACCCAGTACATCACTATTCCTACACGACAGTTTGGAAATGCAGGCATGTTTTGTCATAAAACTTTTTTGTCATGTTCTCCTTTCTGTTAGCCTGTACAAGCTGAGATTGATAGTCTGTTATAGCTCTGTATTCCCCACAGTCCTCTTGCACCTTGATCACATATTCTCTCCTAATTAACTTCTCCAGCTTGAGTTGCCAGATCCCTTACTAGCTGATGAAGGGAAAAGAATCTAGAAGTCACCTTAGCAAGTTTATGGAAGTAACAACTTAAATGGAGAGGTCCTATCCCCCTACACAATGTAACGGGGATATGATTTGTTAGCCATCCCTGCTGTTACACATAAACTAGGAACATTACCACTTATAACCCAAAGTGGAGACGCCTCTCATTCTTGACTGCAAGCCTTCTTTTCTGATTTCTGCTCTCCAACATGGCTATATGAGGAAGCATGCTTTTATCGACAGATCACTCCCCATCCATCCCCCATAAAAGATAGATGAACAGGCAAAGCTTTAGTTATTCCTCAGTCATCCTCATGCCATCTCCAACAGTTGCTGACCTACTGTCTGAACCATGGTTGCCCGAGTCATATTCAGGGTTTTATCCCTCTGTCCTAGTGGAGCTGGCTTATGTTTTTTTTTTTTTTTTTTTAAATGGAAGCAACAGGACAGCTGCTTAACTCTCATATAAATGTTATGTAGTACAGTGCTACTGTGATTTTGTTCTGCCCAACATTGCCAGCAGACTGTGAAACAAGAAAATATGAAGCCACTCGTATGCGAGCACACACCACACACACACACACACGCACACATGTGCATACAATCCTACTTTCTTTAATTTCTGAAGCTGAAGAAAATGAAACCATTTGTAATCAGATTGTCTTAAGATCTCAACCCATCTCTTTTCTGTAAGTTGTTAGTGAGATGATACATTTGTCAGGCACCGTTTGTTGCATTTTACTTACTGTATGTTTCTAATTGTTCACTAATCTCTCCTGTCTATGTTTACACTGACTTCCAGTAAACCAGGTTAATTAAACCCACCAATGGCATGGTTAACCTTAAGGGTAGTTTATGTATACTGCTTCTTAAAACTATCAAAGTGTTATTCCTAGGAGACCTGCCAATCTAAAAACAAAAAGAGGCCATACATTATGTCTGTGTTTCTCTACACCCAGCACTTAAACATCTTCATTATACTCGCTGCTCTTTGACAGCAGCTTTGAGCCAAAAAGAGTTTTATTTATAATTTTTTAAATACCATAGCTAATCAAGATACTACAACTGTGACAGCATGGTTCCTGTCTTAGCTGCAGTGTATGCCAGGACATCTATGAAGAGAGAGGGCATGTTGGGTTATGGTGGTGCAATCTGGTGCCAGGGCAAAGGACATTGTCAGGAACTGATATTCATGCTACTTAATCTGGCAATTCATATGTATTTGGTACAGTTTAGTGAAAATGTAATGCATTTCTGCTGTCGCAGATAAGAAAGAAGTCCATTGCTCATTTCACTCCATCTCATCCTATGGGCAGATGGCTACGTTTCATATTGTCCAGTTACACACTGTGAATTATGTTCATTTAAAATGATCACTGAATTATTGCAGTTTCATAAACAGAGTTATCATTTTTATAGGCTTGCTTTTATATGTTTCCTTCAGCTTTGCAGTTGTTTGTTATACAATTAAAACCATTCTGTGTGTATTAACTGTTAAATCTCTGAGGTTGTCATAAATATTATAAAGATACTAGAAAATGGATCAAGTTTTTATTTAGTAAGTCCCTTAAGTCATCACTGGCTATTAAAAGGTGAGATCACCAATTATTTTATTTGATATTTGTTTACCTGGAAATAAGGCCTTTTCAGCAGAAGCCTGGGGAGAAAAGCTCCACATTAAATCAAGATTACAGATTTATAAAACAGCAGATGAAACAACCTCCTATATACATAAAACAATATTTATAATAGTTGTACAAGGTGCCTGCATAAGGATGCTACAGTCAATTGAATGCCATAAATTGCATATGCTCTAGGTGGGTATAGAACATGTCTTCTGCAGGATGTAACAAATGAAATGGTTTATACCAAGACAAGGGGATGCCATTTAGTAACGTTTAACAGGCAGTTATTGTTTGAGAAAGCATGAGACGTCTTGCAGAACAAGGAAGGTAAGCATAAACGAACAGATGGATATGGGAGGAGTTTGTTATAATGAGATGGGGAGTGGATATAGAAGCATTCCCATGGGGAGTTGTGCTGTGTTCAAGTATTGCTTTCTTACACTAGCTAACCTGGGGATCCACAGGAGTATATTTAGTGTTTACTTGTATGTCCTTTTCCTTCTAACTGAAGGCTGCACTGATGCATAACCGACTTATCCATGAGATATTGTCTGAGTTTACTCTTAAATGCTTTTTGGTTGCATCAGGTGAGCTGTGAGGGAGTTCCATTTATTTGACAAGCAGTCTGTGAATCACCGGCCATGCTCTGTGAATCACCGGCCATGCTCTGTGAATAACTGGCAGTGGTTTTTAACGCTTCTGTTTGGAGCAGAGAGTTTTCAGTGGAGCTTAAGTTTCTATTTGAAAAGTAGGGCTGAATGGTATTTAATGCTGGTTATTTTTCAAGCTTATGAAGTAGCTTATGTGTTATCAGTAAATGTGTGTGAAACCGTGTGTTTGTTTTTTCTAGCAAATTAAGTGCTTCGCAGTAAGACAGTATTGAGTTCTGTAGTGTAGCTACAGCTGGACAATTATAGCAAGCAACTTTTAGAAGAATATTTGCTATCTGTTGGAAAGATCATATTGATGTTCAAGGAAAATTGCTCTTTCCAAATTCATGTCACTGACAGCTAGCTCATTGCTATGGCATAGATGCACAGTACATTGGTCAGTGCAAGCTCAATCTCTATACTACAAATGGCACAGGAGAGACGTACTGTCTGAGGAGGGCTCTGATAAGCCTTTCTTTTTACTCTGTGGGAAATCAGTACATTGGCTTTTACAGGCACAGCAAGTCAACACAAAAAGTGAGTGTTAACAGAACCACAGGATATTTCTCAACTTTTAACAGGTATGCAGTAAATGTAGTTCAGTAACGCGAAGTCGCACTAAGGTAACATAACTATCTGTTATACATATCAGGTACAGTAAACAGAGGGAATATCAAAAATATCTGGTTCATAGGCTCATAAGAAGTTTACTAGGCATGCAGTCCAGGAGACTATTAAGAATCTAGCGTAAATTCCCAATTTTCTCAAAGCCCTGTATGATTAAATGATTTACTCAAGGTCACACAGTAGGCAAATGAAGGTAGAAGGATTTAAAGCTTGCACCCTTGGCGCAGAAAGTAGCTTATTAACAAGTCAGTGCTTTAGACCACTGTACTAACTGTTGTATTCTGAGTTTTCAAGACTACGGAGATTTTCTGAAAAGCATGTTACTAAAATTGCACTTGTGTACAATAAGTATATAAATAAAGTAAATATTCGGATGCACGTGATAATGTGTATATAACAAGGGCTACATCACTAGTTGAGAGTTAATGAGAAACTAAGGATTTATGAGTTGTTCTGTTTGCCTTTTTAGTAGTTAATACTCATAGGAAGATTGACCAGAGAAAGGAGTAATCAATACTGGAGTTCTGCATCTTCCCCCTGTATTTCTTTCAGATGAATTAGATAGATATCATCTCTGCCACTGTATCATTTGTGGTGAACTAGGACCACTATTTTATGCTTCATGATGGATGCAGTTAAATGACTGCTAAACAACATGAGTTAAAATAAAATGCAGAAATGTAGATATAAGGAAATAGACTACAACACAGTAGATTTATATCACTGGTCATTGTAGGTAAACACTTTCTAAAACTCAGAATCTGCTGAGAAGTTTATTGAGAAATGTTTTATGCTGTTGCAGCTGTAAGCTTTTAAAAAACTAAGTTCACAAGCTGAATCTTTGTGTACATGGACAAAGGTCTGCATCTGATATGGTGGCTATACTTTACAGTATGTGTATTAGACAGCACTGCTTAACATTTTTAATGTAATTAAATTTTATAATCCGTGATGTACATCTGTAACATTTTTAATTACTTCTTTTAGCTTTGGTTTCTATTGACTTCCATTCTGTTTTATTAAATATTTGCAGATCATTAACAGAGTATTTCCCCGTGCCCTGCCCTTGCTCTTCTACACAGCTGCTCTTTATAACATCAGCATCCACAGCCCTTGTGAGTAATGCAGTGGGAGACCAGCATAAATCAGCCAAATATTTTGAAATATTTGCACATTTTGCTAACCCTGAAAAAAGATATTGATAAAAATTATGGAAGGGCCTGTACAGTAAATCCTCTTCAAAAATTCTAAATTTTGCAATATCTATTTGCCCACTTTTGAATCATTACGCATATGATTAGTCATGACACATTCACATTAATACAGCCTTTATTTGAATGCTATCGGTCAGGCAGCCTTTTCCCACAAATAATCCTGCTAAAGAATGCGTACGTCTTAAACTGTCCTTTTCTGACCCTGTGCTAACTTCCAAATTACTAGACCACCAGATGCATGTTCATCTACTGCTGCTCAGGAAGCTGTTTGCCATGGACTAGACAAAATGATTATGCAACATTAACCTGTAATCGCTGCTATCAGCCTTTTAAGAGTCCGGTTGTTTGTTGACACCAAAAGCAGTACGTAGAGACATGAAACGGAGTAGTAGGTGATTCTGATAAACAGCCAGTTTACTTACAAACTTTCAAACAGCTTAGATGTCAGTCTTACTGAATTCTTCATATTATTGTCATTTGTGGTAGAATATTAATAGCAGTCGTTTTAAAACTAGTTTATAAGGTCAGCACATGTTTTATGGCTTCTTCACTTCTCATTTTCAGTGTATATTGTAGCAGGATATCCTGAATACTAATCTGAATCCAGATATTAAAGGAAAAATAATGAAAGTAACACTATTTACATGTCATAGGCTCTGCAGGTCTTAATGGCAACCTTCACTTTTTTCAGTAGTTTTACCTGAATGTATTTTAGTTCTTCAAATGCTGAATTAGTGCAAAAAAAAAAATTTCTATCTGCATTACACACATTCCTCTCTTTCTCTTTTCTTAAACGTAACAAATCTGATCTGCTGATATCAATTGCACCTGAATGTCAAGCTATGGAATTTCATGTGGATGACCCTAGACTTATGAATTTCTTTTGCTTCTTCTTCCTGTGTGCTGATATGCACAAGCAACACTGAATTTCATCATGGATAATCCATGTAACATTCATGATCTGAGTCACATTCATCAAATGTCATGAAAAGGTAATTTCTTGTAGATCCGTTTGAAATACAAGTGCTATTCCTAAACTGTTGTTGCAGAAAGCAATACTGTGCATTCTGTAAGGTCACATTTATTAAATGTCACAAAGCACAGCAAGGAACCACTGAAACAAAGCTTCAAGTAGCACAACTAATTATTATAAAAGGAAACAAATATAATTAACATTATCTATGGGGGAACAAATTAAATGCAGTCAGTAGTAAGCAGGTTGCAATCCCCTTCTTTCTCTACATGTTGGTGCCCGATTCTCCATAGTGACTTACTTATTCAAATTCCGACAGTGTGCCATTTCAGAATAAAAACATGTTACCTGATGAAAACCCTTTTATCTCTTTCTCCAAGGTGCGGCAATCTCAGAGTTAGAATAAGTCTCTAAGAAAGCTGAGGGCACAGATGATGTGTAGGGAGGGGGTGTGCCACACTACAAATTAAGCTAACATTCCCCCTGAGCTATATTCCTTTTATTGTATAAGAATTTCAATTTCATATAGCTTTTACGTATTCTGACCTCACTTCTTAGTTTGCTGTATACACATATCTCTCAGCTGTCCAGACTTTCACAGAATGTCCCTATTTTTGCCTCATATTTTTGGTCCGTTTCTCATAAAAGTTGTGGTTTTCTGGCAAATGGTTGGGGATTAAAGTCCCCATATATTGACATTCATTTGCATTTCAGACTTTACATCCTTCAGAAAATGCATGCTAACAGGAATCATGTTATTCTAGCAACTTTCTAAGTTTATAAGAGCATTACTTAACATCTGCTCCTAATTTGGGATCCTTATACCCCTGTTTAGACTTTGTGCAGATTTCTTTCACTAAGAGGTTAAACAGTATGTATATTCTCCATGTTCATGTTCAGTGACTTGTTTTTGATGTACTTGTCCTCCTTTAAACTTTTTTGGTGGGACAAAAAAAGCGAATGCATTCCATCGTCATCCAGTGCACTAATTTGCTTCAGAATCTGACAGATGCACACGCATGGTTAAAAAACGGAAAAGATAATGATATATTCCATCAATCTACTGTGTTCACAACTTCAGGAGTCTGACATCTGGTAACTTCTCACATCAGGTGTGGTCTGATTGAACACAGCTTTGAAATGTTTTCCTGAACATTCTTCCACACATCATATGAATAAGGGGAAAGGAAACCAGTCCAAAATATAAGAGATTTAAATGAACACAAGCATGCCATTGTATTCAGGAGGGGTATGTGACAAAGGATTCTTCCCTTTCTTCATCAAAGGGCTTAGGAAGCAAGTAGAGATCTACAGGATACCAAGAGCTAGATACAGTGTGTCCAGGGAGCAGAAGACACTTGGGATTCACATTCCATTTTTATCATTGTAAGTTAGATAAAGGCCTTTCAGGCTGGTAACAACACTCAGTAGTCTACTTTGAGATGAACTGTTCTCCTGAAGCTGTTGATCAAAGATTTACTACATGCACAAAGGAATTATGATGTCTGATCATTTTAAACATTTTATTGCTAAGTGTGCTCAGTGCTATGGTTAACAATCTTAAAAGAGAAGTATATGACTTTTTTGTGGATCTTTGTATATTAGTACAAAACCAGCACAGCTGCAGACCCAAACACAGCACCAGCGGAGGAGCTGTTAAAATCCTGGGTTATGGTAGCTTGCGCTGGAACTAAGGACAGCACAGCACTGCTGTTTCTACTAAACTTCTCAAAACCATTTGAAATGATTGATTTTTCAGATTCGTCAGTGCATTAGTAAAAGAAGTGAGATTTAACCAAGCCCCTTCTAAAGTGGTACAACCATTACATAGGTTAAAACACACAAGCGATGGTATGGCAAAACTCAGTCCTACAGTTTAACTTGTGTGTAGATTTACCATGGTGATCAATATTCTGACCCTCCTGTTCAGTCCTCCTAAAGTGACCAGCACAGCAATACGCTTTAGCTATTACATAAACCAGTGAATTTACCTTACTGCACAGTGTGGATTGCTTCTCATCACTATCAAATTTACCTACAGGCTTCGGTGTGCTCATGAAATGTCTAAATGATAGAAACCCAATACCTAATGACAAAGTGTGTTTTGACACGGCGAGCATAGAAACATTCAGAGTCTATGGAATAATGGAAATAACAACACCCCTGGAAAGAAAACCTAGAACTGAGATAATCACAGCTTGAACTGCAACAGTCATGCAGATGGTTCTGTCAAGGAGACAAATAAGAAGCTTGGCACCAGAACTAAGTTCAACCTCACAATGAAACTGAGCTGTTCAGTAAGTGTGTGAATCTTTTTGCTTTAGAGACTGAAAACCAAAATTTGGATACAATTGGTCAGGTTTACTGCAAAATTGCTTTTTACCTTTCCATCACTTTGATTTAATGAGTCCAAAAACAGACTCTAGCACAGTCATCTCACCTTTATGCATGGTCTTACTCACAAGAAGCTTTTTTAAGGTCTTCTGCACAGCATATGCACAGGATTCTCAGAATCTTAACCAGAGCAGGTGATAAAACTCCATGCAGTAACTTTCATAACTATTGGAACAAACCACCACATCTGATGAGATGCAGAGGCAAAGTCTAGGATTTCTAAAAGTCAGTAACACTGCCTTTTAGCCAGCACCTTATGCACTGTCTGTGTGTGTGTGTGTGTGTGTGTGTGTGTGTGTGTGTGTGTGTGTGTGTGTGTGTGTGTGTGTGTGTGTGTGTGTGTGTGTGTGTGTGTGTGTGTGTGTGTGTGTGGGGGGGGGTTACACAGTCAGCAGGGCAGTGGTATAGGGCGGAGATTTTCTCATGTTGCTTGAACTTCATTACTAAAACTATAGAACCCTGCACTATTTCCCTTCAGTAATAAGAATAAAATGTTCACAGCCTTCCATATGTAGTACTGCAAAATGGTTTCACAATCTAAAAATAGAAGATATTAACAGTATACTAGCAGGTTATGGATGTACTGGTCATTGTTGAATGCATAAATGTTGTAGTTGATCTTTTTTCTTAAAATTGTCTTTAGAAAGTACATTGTTTGAATATCCCATTCTTTGTATATTACCATATGCATGTTCTCCATCATCAAACTGTTTTAACAGTTGTTTGTTTGTAGTTCATTCATAGTTATGTTCAATCTGCATATTTTAGGAGCTTTTCTCTGTGCCCCCCCAGTCCTCTATAAATGGGGCTTGTCAAATTGCCAACAGGTCTCTCTCACACACACACACACACACACGTATGTGTAATTGAATGACAAAAGCTGCCCGGATCCTCTTGGAGCATCTGTCAACAGTGCTGTGCATCTTGGTATATATAAACTGGATGGTAAGAACAAATTGTCCATATTCCATCCAACACATTCTGAAAATTATTTAGAGGTAGTACTGAGTGCAAGTCAAGCAACTGTCTGTCTGCCATCATAACCACTCCTAACAACACAAATAGTTCTCCTTTTCCTCTAAATCCTGTCCCCACTGCCTATATTAAATCTCTTCTACTTAGGGGATGACTCATGCTATTGGACTGCAGGACTGCAGCCCTCCCAGCTGTAAAAAAGTAAAATAAAACAAAAAAGAAAATGAAATAAATGAGTCCCGGAACATCGCGCATGCGCACTTGCAGCATTCAGACTGCTGGTGAACCAGTCTGGAGCATGCGCACAGAATCCAGACCGTCTCCACCAGCAGTCCGGAGTATGAAGACAACATTCAACTCCAAATTTTCCCAGCAGTCTATGCAGTTACAACTGCATAGACTGGAAGAGGATCGAACTGCAATGTCCGCAGGCAGGAAAGACTAGGTGCTCGCACGGGAAGAAAGGACCAGAACGGGAATTACTCGGCGGATTTAGCACAGACTTTACTCGGCATGGAAAGGACTTTACAGCAGCTGTGGCTCAGGTTGTGTGTCTGTGTGTGTGTGTCCCAGTTGCTACATGGTGATGGGTAGAGAATAAGGCTTGAACCCTGTACCTTGGAGCCAACTGGCAAGAGCCTAAATTCCCTACCCACCACCATTTATACATTTGCAGATTTTTGCCTCATATTTGTTCTGTTCCTCATAAAAGTTGTGGTTTCTGTATTTTTGTTTCTTAACACAGTCAGTAGTGCAGTGGTAGCATTGTTGCCTGACCGCTACAGGTTGTCTGGTTTGATTATTGGCTGGGGTGCCTTCTGTGTGGAGTCTGCATGTCCTCCCTGTGTTTGTGTGGGTTTGCTCTGGTGTACTACCGTCTTACAAAGACGTGTCTGGAGTGTTTCTGCTGAAAATTGGCTTTTGTTCCAAGTCAGACTTTCCTAGTTAACAAATATTAAATAAAAATGACAAGCATTTGAATTTCCGACTTCATATTCTTCAGAAAGTACATGGTAACACAAAACCTATTATTGTAGCAATTTTCTAAGTTTATAAGATGGATATTTGAAATTTATCCCTTTTTTGGGACTGTATTCCCACATTATTGGCTTCATCCAGATTTTTTGTGCCAAGGTTGAGAGTTATGGTGAGAACTGAATTCACTGAATATGTTTGGGGGCTGTATTTCCCCCATTATTGGCTTTGTTCAAGTGTTTTGTACCAAGATGTTGACGGCTATGGTGAGAACTGAATTCACTTAAATGGTAGCCATTGAAGTTTCAGTCTTCCTCTCTTTCATAAAACAGACGATTTGGCATAGTGGTATGTTGCCCTGACTATTTTGCATAGGGTCCTGGGTTCAATACTTGGCAGTGAAATATATGGTGGTAAGGCAGCATTTTATTCTAGCAACTTTCCAACATTATATAAGCAGTTGTTTAAAATGTGTCCCCATTTTTTTGGTCTTTTGCCACCCCCTACATTTTGGCTTTTTCCAGACTTCTTGTGCTGCAAAGTTCAGAGATACAGCTGAGTGCCTAGTAGATTTTACAAGAAGGTGAGAGCTGCAGGGGAACAAAAGCTTAGTGCTGCTTACGCTGAGACTACTTGCATTGTTAATAGCATTAACAGGTAGTGCACTTGCTTTTGATGCAGAAGGCTGTGGGTTCTATTCCCACAGTAGGTAGATGCATTGCTGATACTGTACTGTATTGTAAAGGGGGTGGATGCTGCAGTCCTTTTTGGTGAAGATACCTAGTAACTATATGAACCTGTTATCAGTTTGCCAGCCATACCCTATTGCAATATTACTAGCTTATCATTTTTTTAATGCAACATAGGCAGTTTATTCCTCAAGGGCAACAGGCACTTTATTTGTAGATGAAACAATGAAATATAAAGTTGTTTGCTAGCAGCAACCTCTTCATTAGTTACAGATTTCTTTAATGTGGAATTGTTTAGATGACTTTTACTTCTTCAGACTTTGATGATAAAAATGTTCTGAACTGGGCAGTTTTGTCATTATTGGTGCATGCATTTTGTTTGCTGGAAAAATGTTCAAAACAAATTTAAAACGCCCTCTAACAACTGTACTATATTGTACAAGGAATATAATTTAATACAATCAGGAAGATGTATCAAAGAGCACGTGTATGTTTGATGTGCAAGGGGCCTATGATTTGAAAACAGCCCAAAGTTAATCTTTATCTGCCCCTGGCAAAATGTATTTTCTTTGAATGTGGGTTTCAATGCTGTTTCAATGAATGTGAGTTTCAAGGGCAGAGAAGTTTTAATGCTAATAAGTCTGTTTTCATTGTGGGATTGCATCGCTTTGTTTAGCAGATGTTTTAGTGTTTGTGCTGTAAAATGCAAAATAAAACTTTCAAATGAAGTCCAAATCATCATAGAAGTAAAGCAGTATGCACATTAGTGTTTATGGTAAATGGGGTGAAATAGCCAAGTAATGGTTCATTGGAATGGCTGCAGGGGGGAGGCTCCATTCGACCATAATTTTGTGAGGGGGAAGGGCGGCAAACTCAAAGACAGCCCCAGCTGAACTATACCTCTCAACTGTCCAGATTTTCACAGAATGAATAGATTTTTGCTTTTTACTTTTGGTTTGTTCCTCATAAAATGTGTGGTTTTCTGGCAAATAATTTAGAAATTAAGTCACTAAATAATAACAGACACTGAATTTCAAACTTCATAACCTTCAGAAAAATGCATGCTAAAGCAAGACCTGTTATTCTATCCAACTGTCTCAGTTTATACAACAATTTTTAGTACTGTGTTTATATGTTCCCCCAGTATATTTGGCATTGTTCAGATTTCCTGCATTAACAGGTTGAGAGGTACATGCAAATACATTGCTTTATAGAATTGGGCATATCCAAACCTCTCAACTGTCCCCAATTTTGGCTCAAAATGTTGCTCTTCCCCTAATAATCCTGCCACAAAATGGCAGTTTTGGAAGAAAACGTGGAGGGTTTACAATTAAGAAATAACTGTAATAATCAGAGTTATAGATTACTTTTATTTCAGAAATGCATGTAGATTCTTTTATTTTGTCAGCTGCTCAAGTTAGCAGTACTAATATTAAAAACGTGTCCCTTCTTTGACAGGTTCCCAGCTGCATTGTGTGGCTATTTTATATTTTTGAATCACAGTTTTGGTCTATTTTTTCATAAACTTGTGTTTTTTTTGGCTAATTAGTGGCAAATCATTAAAGACTGAAGTTAGAAAATAATGACAGACATTTGAGTTTCAGATTTCGTACCTTTCTGAAAATTCATACTAATGCAATATCTACTATTCTATTATCTTTCTAAGTTTATAAGAGCAATATTTAAAAAGTGTCCTTATTTTTGGGCCTTTGTCCCACTTTTATGTATGGCTTTGTCCAGATTTCTTGCTCTGAGGTTGAGAGGTATGAAAAATGTGTCAGGGCCATCACAGTCAGCTAGAGACATTTCAAATTGTGACATACTTGTTGCACTCCACTCCCTCATGTAGTGATTCTGTATGTGTCCAAGCAAGGCAAGGAGCAGTTATGCAGTGTAAATGAGCAGAGTATCCCCCCATCCAAGGTAGACACAAGTGCTGCTTTTATTCTGTCCTTGATTTTGCAGAATGTTCTGGTTTCTGTCATATTTTTTATACTGTTGATTTATGCTATTATTCAGAAAGTGCCTGTTGCTCTGTGTTTAAGCAGCAATGCTTTAATGACCATCAGGTAAGCTTGTCTGAGATTGTAAGATGCAAGTAAGCTTTAATAAGCACACTGTTAAAGAATTGCCAACTTTGAAAAAGCCTTTCTGTTGCCATGCAGATAATATTTACATGACTAGATAATGTATAAGCCTTGGGTATTGAAATGTATATGACAGTATTTGTAATAAAGGACAGGATTACATTATTTGAAGAAGACCATTACATTTGTTGGAGACTTGCAGTTATCTTTGCAGGCTTTACCTGCAAACCAAACAGAATGCCAATCTATCATTTGTGGTCCATTACCTGTACAATAATCCTTTAAGCAATGTATCTTGAGCTTGTTTCTTGTTTGCATTTCATTTTTTACTTTGATCATGTTTTCCCCATGAAACAAGTTGATAGTTGTTGTCAGGCAGCAGGTCTTTTTTGGATAAACATTTTTACAAGTGGGAGTATCACAGAGATTGCTACTTTCAGCATGTTACTTGGTACTTTTATAAAGCTGAATATAAATTATAATTAGAACTGTAGTGCAAGGAGAAGTGGTTTGAGTTGAGTGCTGCTTGCTTTTCTTGTACTTGACTTTGACTGGCATTCCAGTAATGTATTTAAAAAGTAATTTATTTTTTCATGCCTCACAACCTTTTTGTTTCCATCTAGATATTAAGTAAGCTGTCATACAGCCAGTGCATTTAAATATTTTTTTTTCTTCTACACTTCATTTTGTCTTGATTGGACTCTCATAATGACTGTTTGGTACCCAGGGCAGCGTATTTAATTAAAGTTCCAGTTTTTATGGTTTTGTGCATAGCTCCTCCCCTTTCTAGTTGGCCGTACCCCTTCCCATTGGCCCCACCCATTCAGCTGTCTCCTGCAGCCCCCCTTTTATTTGAAATCACCAGCTGCCACTGCATTCTACTTAAACTAAAACCATGCTCCTCCTCTGCTGATAACCCCCTTCCCCTTTCTTACTTAGTTTGTCTCCATACTCATAAGTAGGTCAGTCAAATAATCTACTGTCCCTGACATCTGAAAATCTTTCTACATCATACCCATACACAAAGGAGGCAACAACTCCACTGATCTATGAAATTACAGACCCATAGCCATTCTCTCACCAGTCTCTCAAATTCTAGAAGAGTGCATGCACAAATAGCTTCTGAACTATCTAATTAACAAAAACCTTCAGACTTCTACTCAACAGGGCTTCAGGCCAAACTGTAGCACATCCACTGCCCTTCTCTTGTTTACACATACAGTCGCAACGGCCAGAGACAAAATCCTACTGATGTCATGTCTTTTCCTTGACCTCTCAAAAGCTTTTGATACTGTCTCCCACTCTAAACTTCTAACTAAACTAGCTGATCTCAACCTCTCTTCATCTGCTCTTCTCTGGTTCTCTAGCTACCTTTCCAATAAACTACAGTCAGTCAGATGGCATTCTACCTGTTCCCCTTTCTTACCCATCAAGACTGGCATCCTCCAAGGCTCTATTCTGGGACCTCCACTTTTTAAAATCTTCACAAACAACCTACGCTGTTCCTGCACCACCTCCTCCGTGATGCAATATGCAGATCACTCTACCCTTATCTCCTATCCTGATAAAATTGCTCGCTTCCACTCAATCACTCAAAACACTGAACAATGGGTATCTAATAACCAGCTCATCCTAAACCCTAAAAAAAATAAACTCCTCCTTTTCCTGACTAAATCTCTGTCACCATAAAACTACTTTTTCACCTCATCACATGACAATACCCTTATCAAAGCAGATTCATGCTCTAAACGTCTTAAACTTTGACTTTTGTGTTCAAAAATGTATCAAAAAGACAAATCAAAAAATAGGCGGTCTTTACATAAACAAAAAAATTCCTTGCCTCTAACTCCAAACTCGATTTTGCTCAGGCTTTCGTTCTACCCTGTCTTCTGTATAGCTCTCCTATACTCACATGTCCACAATCTACCCTAATAACCAAACTGGAGCAAATTATAACAACATTGCTCGATTTGCCATCAATCAACCCTATAAATCCCATCACTGTCTTGCCCTAAAACAGCTGCAATGGCTTGAGTTCCCCAACTGCTGCTGCTTTCCCAGCAGAAGTTCACTTGCACCTTACTTAAACCCTCAGCATGTCCTGCTCTTTCCTCTCATATCTCTGTACTCCCTCTTGACCTCTGTGCAGCTCAGATCAACACCTCCTTAATATTTATAAAACCAACAAAAACATTGCTAAACCTCTTTATAAAAGCACAGTGTCCCTAGCCAGGAACAACCTCCCACCAAATGTTTGTAACATCAACTGTTCAACCCGTTTCAGAACTGAACTAAAAAAACTTCCTTCTTAATTCTAGTTCCTGCTCATGCCAAGATCCTACATAATACCACCCAACCTCCCCTCTCTATACCACTCATTTCTCTACCTTCCAAGACTTTACTGTAACAAACACTATTCATGCATTTATTACCTATCTAGATCTGACTGATGTAATTCTATGATTTACTAGCACAGACCTAATTTCTGTACATCACTCAGGTTATTACTACTGCACTTATTAATTTGTACATATTTTTTGTTTCATATCAACATCTGTTACTGTAAATATTTTCAGTGATGCAGCTATGTAATTCCTCTTGCTTTTGATATTTGTGCATGTTATATTCCTTGCAATATTCTTGTACTTTGAAGGTATACTCCTTAACAGTCTGTATATATTTATTGTATTTTACATTTGTTGACTGGGATAGTCCAACTGGATGTATGTCCATTTTCAGTGGAGGCCTGAGGAGAAAAGCTCCACTCATACAGATAATAATATACACATTAAAAAGTAAAGCATGTTTTACAGACTATTGTAGATAATAACATACACATTAAAAAGAATAGTAAGGTAAGGTTTACAGACTATCATAGATAATAGGACATTTAGTGAACGTTAGTATTGTGTACAGTCATATTTAGTATACAATAGTTAAGAAAAAAATTAAATATTCAAAAGACCAAGTATGTAAAGGAGGAAATTCAAGTACTAGAGGCTAGTTAAGTAGAGATGATATGGTCTAGGAACATCAGTGTGGAATAATCCATAGTCCTTCATGTCAAGGTGTCAAATGTATAGTAGGCCTTTTCAAAATAGGAATGGGGCTAGCAACAATAGGAACAAGTATATTCAGAATACCTGGTAGTGAAATAAGGGAAAATGAGTTTAATATATTTTGCTGTAGGCTTAAAACCCAGAATATATTTAATTATTTTTTCTACTGGAGCTTGTCTCCTCAGGTCTCAACTGAAAACAGGCCTCTGGTTCTAGCTGGAGTAACCCAGTTAACAAATGACAAAATAAATAAATAAACCTGATACCCCTGATCAGGATTTTAAGAAGTGGGGGATGAGGAAATGCGATATCATTCTTACAGATGTCCAGCAGAATGTCACCAACCTGTTTACTGGTGCCCAATGTAAAATTTCACATAAAACAGGACTAGTTATACTTTCATGCGCAATTAGAACAGACTGTACTTCCCTAAGTGCTTAACACTTGTAAGCACTCAGCTGAAACCTGTTTATTTTATGGAGACTGTTACTGTAGGCATGACAGAGAACTCTTACCCAAGTGTTCCTCTCTTGCCTTACAGAAAAATTCAAAAAATACTTGTAAGGCAAGTGTCCCTTTTGGGCTCAGTAAAGTTAGCAGAGTGGGACACAAAAGAAGTTACTATCGACTGGTAAAAAAACGCTGTTGTGAAACTAATACTACAGCTGAGACTGAAGCCACTTATCATCTAAAGTGGTACATATTTGAACAGACACCACCATTTTGGTATTCTTAAATGAGCAGGAAATGGCCACAATATACCTGCCACTCTCAGATGCTTGGATACTGTGGTACTTTTAACCAAATAAATTTGCACTAGCAGAACATACCACAGGAAGTAAAAAAAAACATGTCCACTGATGAAGAATATGAATTTATTGAATAAAACTCAACAAACTATTTATCCACAGTTGTGCTTTTGTCCTGTACAGATTAAAATTAGTTCTTCAGAACTAACATGTATGCATTTGTTACTTCCTTAAAGCACCTTTTGCTGATCCTGATTGACTGTTTTCTTGCAGGAATCAGTTTGGGCTAACTATTTCTTATTACAGTAGATCTTGATTAATGAATGTTGTTGTATTTCAGTCCCTACTAGAGCAGTGCTGTTCATCTTGCTCTCTGAACTGAATTGGTCAGTGCGGATTCATTTGGTAACCAGTTCAGTTTCTCCACACCTGTTTTTTTTAGAACACTATGGCACTATGTTGTCTGCAGTAAAATTTGTCTGTAAGATACTCATGTTCAGAACTTGGATAAGATGACATAGTGTTGGTGGTCTGTCAAGTTAAGGCCGTGAGTGGCCACAGCTACCAAGGCTGGTACAAAATCTGTGTAATATTTGTTGGATGGCAGAAATTAATTAACCTTTTTGTCAACTCAGACAATTTCTAGCTGGAAGGCTGTACACATCTGAGTGCAATAATTTCCTGTAAACTAGATGAGCATACTTTTATATATCCTGCACGTGTCCTACACGTGTCACAAATATAAGAGAGTTGGTGGCTCTCACCCCACTGGAGTGGACCAGTGAACTGCTGTTCTTTTGTTCCTCGCCTGCCACAGGGAACAAGATTCCTTTACCTGCATGTGGTGATTAATAATCACCACTTGTAGTTTTCCTGCTGCATGCATTGCAATATTTTACTGTTACTCCTACTTTAATGTGGATTTGGTTCTGTAACCACCTAAAGAGATTTATTCTGCCCCCCCCATGTGTCACATTTTAAGAGAAGAACTCTAGTTTATTCTGCCCCCCACACACACGATAGCTTCTAGTTCTTGAATTTTGACTTGACCCCATTATCTCAGTATATGCAGAAGGTTCTTGATCAAGAAGTAAAAATAAATTGCTTGTATCTAAGTTAAATGTGAACATCTAATTTTTGGCTTGGGCCCAGTCTTTTTTCCCTCTAATTAGAATACATTATTTTTGCCTATAGGTTTGTAAACCAGAGCTGTGTATGTTCTTAACCTCCTCAATTCAAAAATTGTGTATATAAAGGAAAACTGCAAATAACATGTTGACTTGGTGGGTGCCGGCAGCTTGCCGGCAGTGGATGGAGGCAGGAAATGATGTCCCTATTCTTAGTACCGAATGAATGAACAGCCATAAAAAGCTGCATTAAACTGAAGTGAGACTTCCAATGAAGCTAAGACAGTCCCATGTGGTTTAAGAATCTTTACGAATCCCATAGGAAGCAAGCCAAATGTTGACTTACTGAAACAGTCAAAATGTCTAAATGAAAAAAAAAAAGTCTGACTATATTGAACTTTTTATGTATTGTAACTTCAAAGAATTGATTGAATTAGAGTGTTTAAACATAGCATGCTTGGCTTAACAGTGTTTACTATATTGTTTAGTTGTAAAGAAATGAACAATTAAGCAAAAAGATAATTAAAAAAAGAGGAAATTCTAGCTGAACATATAAAGAAAAAAGTTTTTGAGAGACGTGAAAGACTACTCAACTCCTAATGTGAATAGTAATAAAGATTCCAAAAAAGACTACACAACAGACTAGCAAACCAAGAATGCTAAAACCGCCAGTCAAAGGAGGCCTTGCGTTTTAGTTTAGTCAGTGAGAATGTCGCAGTTGAAGCAGTTACGTTTCATCATTGAAATCAGAATTCTCTACAGTAAGTTTTCGTTGAGGTCTGCCTTCAACCTTCTGGAAAGGCAACAAAGATTACTTTAGTTTACTACAAAGGATACTGTTTATAATGATAGATGTGCGTGTACCACAGTTTGTAATTTGTCGCTGAATGAAAAATATGCACTAAAAGATTTACAGCAAAATGAAAATATAGTGATGAAGAGCTAGGATGAATATATTCAGTCTGTTACTGATTTGCTAAATGATAAGATGACTTATAATGAGATAAATGCAAGGTAATTAGATCACCCGAAGAAATAATTAAATAATGCAAACAAATGGAATGACTGAACTTAATGAATTATTTTTATATATCGCATCCAATTGTACCCATTTATACCAAAAATACAAAAAAGTATGTCAAAATCCCCCATGAAACCTGTAGTTTCAGGTAGAGGGTGGCACACAGAGCCTGTTTTGATTTATTTAGAAAAAGAATTAAAGCATATATTGTGTTTTCCACAAGCTTTATATCTGATACCAATGATTTTTTTTACATCAACTGCATGATTGGTCTTGCCAAAATGTGCTGGATGAAAACATTTTATTTATCACTATTAATGTGGAACCTTTGTTTACAGTGATCCCAAATGATGCTGACATTGAATTATTTATGGAATTTTTGAGTACTAACACAGATGCTTCAAATGTTAGAATAAATATGATTTGTGACTTAATGTTAAGTGTTTTTGAAAATAATATATTTAACTTTCAAGGAAAAGATTTGCATATAAAGGGTGTTGCACTGGGTACTCCCATTGCTAACACCTATGCTAACATGTGCTTGCCCAATGGGAATATAACTATATATTCAATAGTAAAAATAGATTTAATCGAAATATACTGTTTTATAAAAGATTTGTGGATGAATCCTTCCTGTTATGGAAAGGCACTGAATTAGAGTTTAAGGAATATATCACTTATTTGATGTAGACAACATCTTTTTTTAAGGTTTAAATATGAAATATCTCAATGTATAAACTTTCTAGATGTTACAAGATATATAGATAATGAGAAAATTAATGACAAAAATATCTAAGAAAGATATAAAGAAAAACTCTTATTTGGTTAGGTCTAGTATGCAGTCAAATTTTATTTTTAAGAATATACCAAAGGAGCAAATGACTAGAGTAGTAAAGTTTAAATACAGATTCTGTAGTGATGAATGAACAGCTGACTGAGATGGGAAGTAATTTCTTGAAAAGAGGTTATAAAAAGAAGATAGAGTCCTGTACACAAGAAATACTCCATAACAAAAATTCCATAGGTAGAGCAGTTATTAATTCTCCAAAAAAATATACAGTGCACATACAATAATATGAGTAAGATGTCAGACAGGATGAGAATGGTACTAACTTGTAATAAACACACAGCAGTGCAAGATGTTATAGCGAAAAATTGGTATATCGTAACGTGTAATGAGAAGTTAATGAATCTTCTGACAGACCTATATTTAATTACAAAAAAGATAAAAATTTAAAACATTGCTTGTGTTATAAAGACAGACTAGTTTAAAACCGTTTAATTTTACCTGTATGTAATCCTCGCATCCTGCTCCGTTTGGCATCCTTTGTCAGAGGTCTAGTGTGTTTCTGCTTGAATCCAAGCTATCCAAACCTAAGACCAAGAAATTAAGTTTATTCTGAGTTTGATCTCCACATTTCAACTGTATTTTACTGTTTTACTGTATTAATTTGTGGCTTTTTGGTTGTTTTTACTGTTTGTGCATGCTTCATTATCTGAACTTGTTTTGCATTGAAATTTTATTTATTTTACATTTGTTTATCAGGAAAGTCTGACTGGATATATGTCCATTTTCAGTGGCTGCCTGGGGAGAAAAGCTCCAGTAAGCAGAGTATAATTATATTAGGAACAATAAAAACATTTAGTGATAAGTATAATTTGCAGTTTTCAGTAGGCTTACAAACATAGATAAAACATAGTTGACAAAATCAGATCAGGCAGCTTAAGTTTCAGACAATAAATACACACAGTTACGGGCTAAGCCCCTTCAGGAATTCATACAGTTAGTAGGAGTCTATGATTGAGATGCTTAGGGAGAGTATGCAAGATTTAGAGGGTGGTGGTTAGTCAGGACTTAAGCAGGGACATTGCCAATGCAGTTGGAAGTGTAGTTTGAGGCTTTTTTTGAACTGGGTTAAGCAGGATTGGCGAGTAAATTCGGCAGGCAGCAAATTCCAAGTTTTGCCTACTGAGATGGCGAATAGAGAGTCCCCATATATTATTATTATAATAATATATTATTATTATAATATATTATTATTGTGTATTGTATGTGTATGCTGAAATATTGCTTAGTTAGCATAGACTAGATCCAAATTTGCTGAATGTAGTCCATTATTCATACACTTGAACTCAAATCCAGCCATCTC
Organism: Protopterus annectens; assembly: GCF_019279795.1. Classification (NCBI taxonomy): domain Eukaryota; kingdom Metazoa; phylum Chordata; order Ceratodontiformes; family Protopteridae; genus Protopterus; species Protopterus annectens. The sequence goes on from NC_056748.1 coordinate 1,030,433,770, forward strand.
TAATTAAGAAAGGCTCCCCTTCCCCCTTGTGGCAGAAGAGTGTGGATATAGCCTTGTCTTTGCTAGGGATTGCAGGAGGAAGGATCATTGTGTGATTTCCTGTTGGCAGACTAGTTTAAAGTTGTTTAATTTCACCTGTATACAAGTCTTGCATTTGAACATAGCTGTGCACCACACAATAGGGATTAGAGGGGTTAGTGGTACCTTGTATAGATACACATAAATCACTTTTTTCCCTAGACACCAGTCAGTGAAACCCTCCCAGGCTTCTCTGCTGCTGTGCAGCAACCCAGCTGCACACTTCTGCACTGCAGGCAACTCAGTTGAGCACTGTGTAGTGTGGCCCCACTTTTCATCCCTGATCTTTTATAGAAAAAGTCCCCTTGTTAATCCCAGAGAAATAGCTGATCCAATTTGCCCTCTCGCAAACTAGTACTTAAGAATTACCTGCTAGTATGGACAGTCATTTTCTCAACATTCTCCAGCCAGCATGATTGACATGGGCATTGTGAGGCAATGTAGCATTTCCCTCGGGTATATTGACAACCACGTGTTTCTAAAGCAAAGAAATACAGTATATGAGAGATGTAACTATACCATGAAAACAGAATCAGCTGTCTCATATAACAATAAACAAGACATTAAACAGGTTGTCAACACACACACACACACACACACACACACACACACACACACACACACACACACACACACACACCCCTCCTGTCACACAAGATAAGGTCAAGACACACAAACCCACAGATGCAGAGGTGCTCATTAATAGCCTACCAAAAGACCAGATACCTCCCAAGGGCTAACAACCCACAAATACAGGTACATGAACAGAACCCACTACTACACATGACAACACATCATTGTCTCAACAGTTAATACCTTAAAACCAAATGTCCTAGTCCTAGGTGACTCAATAGTAAGATGCACAGATGTCTCCTTATCCTGGTTGGAAAAGGAGAAGATAACGGTCAGCCGCTTGTCAGGTGCCAGGATCCGTTAAGTCACGTACACAGTCAAGTCACTTAGTAATAACATCCGCTATGACTCTGTCACAGTACATGGTGGAGTGAATAACCTGAGACATAATTCTCTGGACTATATGAAGAGAGACATGATTGAGCTCTCAGATTGTGTGTCTCAGGTAAGTATGTCCTTAGCCCTAAAGCAGCATTCTGCCTTCACCTCTGATGCTGTCACGATACAGACAAAAAATGATAGATTTCAATAATGGGCTTAGCTTCTGGTGTCACTCCAGGGGGATCCAGTATCTGTCAGCCTGGGAAGATGTGGTTGATGGACCACACTGCTTTCCTGATATGACCTTCACCTGTTGTCTCAATGCTTTCGGATACTGGCAAAGATGCTTGCCTCACCTATAGTGCCTGTTTTAGGAAACATCAAAACAACAAAACTTCTGACATAAAGAAATCTACTAGCAACAAACTCAAGGTCATGTTGGTTAATTCTAGGAACCTAAACAGTAAACCTCACTTCCTGGAGGTAGTCCTCACCTTGGAAGATGCTAACGTCTGTGCAGTCACGGAGACTTGTTTCAAGGCCACAGAGAGAACCCCAGCCATACAAGGCCACAATACCTATCACACATTCAGACCCTAAAACAAGTATGAGAGAACCAAAGGTGGAGGTGTAGCCATCTTCATTAAATCGAAATTGTAAAACAGTACGACTCTCATGTTACTCCAGGTCCGAATAACTATAGGTAAAATACCCTACCACATCATCGCTAGCTACAGGTCTCTCACCATGAACCAGGAGAAGCACAATGCCTACCTAGACCTGCTGGAGTTACATAATGCGCAGCCAAACACCTTGGTCATGGGAGATTTCAAATATCCTTTCTTTGACTGGCCAACTTACATGAGAACAAACACAATCACTCTGAGGTCCCTAGACTTTGTTAGTTCAAATGCCCTGGAAGAGTTGGTCTGCACCGCCACAAGGGTTTAAATGCCCTAGACCTAGTGCTCACCAGTTTGGAGGGTCACTACACTACCCCCTGTGTGTTGCCATGTATCCAAGAATGCCCTGAACATGAATTTAAATTTTGGGTTTTGAGTTTTAGACCAAGTTCCAACAAATATGTGGGGGGGGGGGCAATTGAATTAGAACTTGAAAGGCTCAAACTAATATGGCAAATACGTTTGTATGCATATAATGACCCTGGTTTGAATGAAATGTGCACAATTATGCCAGTATTAAAAATGAAAAGTTTATGTAGGTAGTATGTTTAGGTTTGTTAAATGTCTTCAAACAAGGTTAAATTCATGTCATAATCTTATGATATGTGAAATGTATCGCAGCTGCTGAAATATGTTATTTTATTAATATTTTTGTATTTTAAATAATTTTAGGGAATTATTATTATTCATAGTAATATAGGTAACTTGCATTTCATATTAATAGAAAGGCTTATTGTTCTCAGTATAATTCTTAATGAATTTATATAGTTGGTAATGTTTTTAAATGGTATAATGAGGAATGATTTTAACCATTAAGTATAAAGGGTAATATAACTTTAAATTTTTACAGCTGATACCGTTTGACTAATTTGAAATGCTTTTAGTATCTGACTAATCCATCTGAAGAAGTTCAAGGATTGTATTTGAACGAAAAGCACTTTATGGAATAAAGGATTGTAGCTCACATCAAAGGTTGCCAGCTTTCTTTGGTTACAGTTGTTTCGTTTTTGTAAATATCTGGTAAAGTCCTCTAAACGTAGTTACAAAACTAAATTAGCATCCCTAGCTAAAGACATTCATAAGGCATTATTTTGCTACGTCCAAAACCTAAAAGGGAATGGACAGCTGTGTGCCAAACTTATAGTGGACAGTAGCACTCACACTGAACCAGAGGAAATTGCCAACCTGCTGGCTGACATATTTGGCAATAGCTTCAACCCTCTGTCGCCAATAGCCATACCCCAAAGCATTCCTGACACAAGTCCTCTACTGAGTATCTCCAAAGAATAAGTCATACAAGGACTCTCCAAGGCCAAAAACATGGCCTCTATGGGACAAGATAACATCCCAGGCTGCTTACTAAACATTCTAAAACAAGACCTAGTGGAACAACTTGGCGCACTCTAACTATAGCCTGTGCACAAGCTTTGTTCTGGCAGAGTGGAGAACAGCATCAGTAATCCCCTTGCACAAAGGTGGTCTGTAGGCTGACGCTGGGAACTATCGACTCATAAGTCTATACTACTTATCCTGGTGTTCTTCCACATACTTAAAAGAAACCCTTATTCTGGGGAATTTCAACCTAGATTGGTTCACCTGCATATCAGAACCACCAAGTAATCTAATAAATCTCCATGGCTACCAGCAGGTAGTCCAAATTCCAACTAGATGTGATAAAAATCTAAAAGGGAATCCATCCTTAATTGGGTCCTAACAACCCCACATTGTACCCCCACGCAGGCAGTCTCCTAGACACCTTAAGTGATCACAACATAATATACTTTATACGTAGTAGAACAAGCATATACAAAACCACTAACTATATATCCACTAGAAACTCAAAGAAATTCTCTCCTGAGGTCCTCAATTCTTTACTCTGTAACTGTGACTGGACCCCCCTAAAAACCCTCCCACTTGACCAGGCTGTAACATATTTCAACAAAACATTTCTACAACACCTAGACACTGTCGCTCCATTGTGCAAAATCAAGGTTAGAACTTCTACAAACCCCTGGCTCAATAAACAAACCAAACAAATCCTCAAGTCCAGAGACACTGCCTGGCTTTACTATCAAAAAAACAAAGAAACACAAAGCCTAACTAAGCACCAAGAACTGTGCAACTGTGCAAAAAAATGTATTAGGCTAGACAAAAAAATCCTACTACATGACATTACAAACTAAATACCAACACAACCCCCAAAAACTTTGGAAAAATGTGAACCAGCTACTAAAACCCACCCAAAAGGCTACCCCCAAACCAACCACCCCTGAAACTAAAGTTCCCATCGAAACACAATTCAACTCCCACTTTGTGAACTCAATTCTATCCTTAGTATCACAGGACAGTTACTTCCTCACTATCCCCCCCAACACAAATAACACTATTACAATCTTTACCCTCAAAACAGTTTCCACCACTTCAATCAAAAGCATGCTCTCCAAACTAAAAACCTCATCAAGAGCAGCCGACCTACTCCCCAGCTATTTCTTGAAACTCATAGCAGATGCTATTGCTATCCCAATCTCCACTCTCATAAACAGCTCAGTTGTTGAAAACTATGTGCCCATACTCTGGAAAATATCCTATGTTACATCCATACGTAAAGGCGGGACCTCCACTGAACTTAATAACTACAGACCCATTGCTTTACTCTCCCGCCTGGCCAAAATACTAGAAAAATGCATCCATACCCAGATGCTAAAATATCTCCTAGACAGCAACATTCACTTAGCATGGTTTCAGACCTGCCCATAGTACCACTACAGCCCTCCTTTGCTTCACAGACAAAGTAAATCGTCTCAGAAATGAAGGCCTGCAGGTGTTGACTCTTTCTTTTTTTGGATATGTCCAAAGCATTTGGCACAGTCTCACACCAAATCCTGCTAAACAAACTAAACCAATATCACCTATCAAATTCCACTCTTACCTGGTTTCAAAGCTACTTAACTGACAGGTACCAAGCTGTGAAATGGGAACATTCTCTCTCTCCTCAGCTGCCCATAACTATAGGAGTCCCACATGATTCTATCTTAGGACCGCTACTATTCACAATTTTCACAAATGACCTCCATACCTCCACACAGCATGCATCTGTCATTCAGTATGCAGATGACACTACCTTAATCTGTGCTGCACAAAACATTCCCACCCTCCTGCAAACAACTCAACTAGCATTCTCTGACGTTGAAAACTAACTTACCAAAGCCCAACTTATCCTCAATCCAAAGAAAACTCAGCTTATGATTATAACCAGTTCTAACAAAAATGTTGATAAGTCAATTTACTATCTACTCCACAAATGCTACACCAATTGCTCCAGTGGCACAGGCTAAGCTATTGGGAATAGCCATAGACTCCCACCTAAAATTTGATAGTCATCTCAATTTAACTATTAAAAAAGTACATGCCAGACTGGGATCACTCTACCGTATCAAACCACTTCTTACCAACAACACAAATCAGCCATTGCTCGCTCCCAATTTCTATCCACCCTACTCTATGCATCTCCCATTCTGACTAATCTCAACAAAACTGAACTAAGCAAAATGGAAGCCTGTTATAACAGAATTGCCCGCTTTGCTGCAAATTGCTGATATAGAACTCATCACTGTATTGCTTTGAGACAGCTCCACTGGCTTGAACTGCACAACCTCCTAACCTACAATCAGCTCTGCCTCTATCATTCGATCGGTTACCTCCCCAATAAGTGTCCTGGCTTCAAAAACCTAGTACATCATCACTCAGCCAAAAGGCCTCTTAGATCATCAAGCAAATTACTACTAGAAGTCACCAACAGCTACAATAGCTTTGGAGATGCACTATATAGTAGCTCAGTGGCTAAAAAAATGGAACTCTGTCCCCACTAGCTTTCAAAACACATCATCCAAAGCCTCCTTTAATGACCTCATCAGGCAACATCTCAAGCAAAGTTGGCAGTGCCATGATTGCTCCCCAGGCTAGTGAAAGCAGATAAGGTACACATACTAAACCTGGAGTACTTTATAATAAGTTTTCAATTTTACTCACAAATACTGGCTAATCTACAATGTATGTGCTGTACCTGTGTACAATGTATGTATTCTACCTATGTTCCAAATTTCAGCTGTACACCACAAATCTATTAATTACCTTTATTTTTAAATGAATATTTTTTTGTTTGTTCTCTCCACTGTAACTGTTGATGTGCTGCATGCCACTGTAAAAACATGTCTTTTGTAATTTGTGTGTATACTGATCATGTCTAAATAACTAAATGTATCTGTAATTTTTCTATGTGGAGCTTTTCTTCCCGGGCCTCTACTGAAAAAGGGCCTTTTCGGCTCAGCCAGACACCCCCAGTTAACAAATGTAAAATAATAAGTAATAATAATCTGCAAGGCTATGGAAAGAATCATCATGGACCTTAACAAGGACATAGGTGACCTCCACACTCTTGAACTAACCCAGTTTGGTTTCATCAAGGGTAGATCTTGCTTATTAAACCTGGTGGACTTCTTTGGGAATGTCACCAAAGCCTTGAATGAGGGCAAAGCAAGTACATACCATCTATCTTTATTTTGCCAAGGCTTTTGACACAATTCCCCACTCAGGAATCATTGGGAAACTCTCCGAGCTGGGGAGTAACCCATTCATCACTAGATGGGTAGCTAACTGGCTAACCGACAGAACACACACTGCCAAAGTTGGAGATTCCAACTCCATCAGTAGACCAGTTACCAGTAGGGTAACACAAGGATCTGTGCTGGGCCCTCTACTGTTTGGAATCTATTTCTCTGAAGTCCAGGCAAAAGTAGATTGCCTGTATCTTACCATGTTTGCAGGTTATTGTAAACTGGGTGCAGTCAGAGTCCCCTAATGATGTTAACATATTACAGAAGGGCCTGACAGACAAATAATTGATGCCAAAGTCACAGACTAAAACTAAATGCAAAAGATGCCTCATTATCCCCTTTGGCAAAGTAGCAGCCCCTGCTAATTATGATACAGATAGCACCACTCTAAGTTCAAACCCAATGGTGTGAGACTTGGGCACATAAGTTGATAGCAATCTAAACTTAGATCACCATGTGTCCGTAGTGGTAAGGAAAGCCTTCTACATTAAGGACATCTCATCCAAGACTAAGGAGGTTATAACTCCTCTGTACCCCACCCTTATCAGACCACTAATTGAGTGCAATCCTTCCTTCTGTATGTGTCTCACCAGACACCTGCAGCAATTGAGGAGACCAGAGAGGTTTCTAACTAAGAGAATCCAGGGTCTCCAAAATGAGGCTCAATTGAAAAGACTGAAAGCCCTGTGACTGTACTCTGTATCACACAGGCTGCTGAGAGGTCACCTGTGCCCGGGCTGCAGAACAGTCTCTGACCCTGCCCTAATGTAAATGCACATCTGCAAATCAAATGGGACAAGAGTCACTTCAGGAATCCCAACCTAGCCTGTGACATTAACAAAATGAGTTGGAGAGAGTGAGATTGCCACTGCTCTGGAATAAGCTCCCACTTCATGTGAAGCAGAGCTTCTCAGCAACTCTATTGAAGTGCAGCCTTGATAACTGGGATGGATGACTGTAAATTCACCCCAGTGGTGGCACCTATGTCCCTCATGAGCAGGGGCAGTCAGTGCTGATCATAGAATCACTCTAATAAAGAACATCTAACTGTGGTCAATTAGGGTACATGTGTCTTTTACATGCCTAGGCATGTAAAGGCCCTAGGGCCATTAGCCTAATAACCTCCTATGAACTTGTGAACCTATAAGAACAAAATCTGATTGCTAAGGGGAATTAATTTTATGAAGTATGGTACTTTTCAGTGTAGGACTTGTGTGTTTTGTAAATATATTAATATTGATGTAAAATGTATTCATCCTGTAACTTTGAAGACTTGTGAGGTTAAGTGTTATGTGACCTGTGACAGTGTGGATTTAGTGTATTTAGCTGCATATGTAGTAAGCAAATACTTTTATGTTGGTAAGACAGATTGTAAGCTAAAGGACAGAACATGTTCACATAAGTCTGACATCAGGAAACAAGTTGAACACAATGATTTAAGTAAGCATATTATGGATAAAGGTTTGGACCATACCTTTAAATAGTTCTGGAAACTGTAAGTTTAGATACCCATAGGGGAGAGGGACATAAAAAATAAAACTGAAAGAGCCGAGTATAAATGGATAAATCTACTGAGAGCAGTTTTTGAACCAGGTTTAAATAATGTTTATTATTTAAACTTTACAAAGCATTGAGAAATTTAGTTGTGATTTCAAGAAGCTTGTGAAATAAAACTCTTTTTGTGGTGTCCTGTATGACTTTTTTTGGAAAATGTTTTTGGTGCGACCAGGACTTTATCCACTCAAGATTTTCTCTTGCTGATTTCTTCTATTATTTGAGAGCATTTAATATTAAAAGAAGATCTGGACAGCAAAGTAGACGCCTACAATTGTAGTGGGTGACTTTAACTACACTAATATAAATTGTAACAACTGACATGAGTAGTTCAGGATCCTACAAGATCATAGGAAGTTACTAGGCTAATAGTCCTAGGGCCCTTACAAGCCTAGCCAAGTTTTACCCTTATTTCCATGATCAGCACCTGTTTCCCTTGTCTAAGAGGGACACAGGTGGAATCCCCAAGGTGAATTTACGGTTACCCATCCAGTCATCCAGATTGCGGTTGAAGAGGCCCAATGAGGTGCTCTGTTTGACATGAAGTGAGAGTCTGTTACAAAGGTGTGGTAACCTCTGGGAGACAAATTTGTCCCTTCAGCAGGTGCTATTAATGTCATACACCAGGTTAAGATCTCTAGAGCAAGTAAGTTGTGTACCATTTGACTTACAGATATACAGCTTTTCCAATAAAGCAGGGTCAGAAATTGTCTTGTATGCAAGGCAGAGATCACATTTGAGTAGTCTGTATGAAAAAGAATAAAGTGACAGTGATTACAAGTAGTAGTAATCTGGACTTAGTACTGGTTAACAATGTGTAAATGTTTAGTAACTTAGTGAATATGCATCCTCTTGGTTCATCTAATTATTTCATTTATTCATTTCAACTTAACACAAAGTAAAATAATCATAAGATAAATAAATTAACTATGACATCCATAAGCTTAACACTATAGACTTGGTGGGATAGTAAAATTAGAAGGCAGTGTAATAAATGGAAAAAAATATATAAATGTTATAAGCCATATCAGAATACATAATATAAGAATAAAATGAAAAAAAAAGCATTTCAAGAAAATTCAAGAAAGGCTTGTTTGGTAAAAAGAGGAATTTTGATAGGAAATTGGCCATTGTATAAGATAGCATCAAAGGCTTTTTTCAAGTGCATTTATTCTCAGAAAAAGCTGTAGATAACTTAGGACCTGTTACCATGAATGGTACTCCATTTGAGACCTGCCCTGTAATTGCAGATATGTTCAGTCTTCACTTCTCAGATACTGGAAAGGCTGAAAAGACTTTGACCAAACATATCATCCAGTGTGAGTTAGGACTCTGCCATTGTATCCTGGAAGAGGATGACAGTGATTTTTTTTTATCTTTTATCTTCTGACTACATTCTGGCTGTGAAAGTACACCGATGACACTAAAATTGGTGCAAAAATTCACAATGACAGTGACCAAAGCCACTTAAATGACTGTCACAAATTGAAACTTGTTTGGAAGCCAAAGGACTGAAATTCAATACAAGTAAATGTAAAATCATCTCATTTGGTACAGTTGTGGATGCATCCGTTAACTTAGGATGAATGAAGCTATCGAACTGTGAACACACAAAAGATTTAGGTACCACTACTGGGAAATTACTACATTTTAAGGATCAAGATGACCATTACTGCTGTTTTTTTTTTTTTAAGTCAAACACAACTTGGACTTCTGTAGCCTGTTCTTATCAGAAGTAGGTCTCCCAGAAAGTATATAGTGGAGGTTTGAGAAAAAAAGTGGCTCTAAAAATTTCGACTACTACCAGAGACTAAAGAAATTAAACTTGTGCGGCATAGCCTGTTGATGTTTGAGATGCAAGATGTGTCTAGCATTTAGGGCTATGGGTAATCCAACATTAAGAGATGAGCCTGGCTTAACTTTAGGTACATGATATCACAAATTAGGGGACCACTGTTTCAACTAGCATTGAATGAAACAAAAAAAGACTTTTTATCACAAACATAGCCTGAATTATGGAATAAATTTCCCTGTGAAAATTGTGTGGAAACATTTAAAAATGTTTAATATAGACACTGATAAATATATATCTGACAGGAAATATACATATGGACTAAAGGAATATGGCAGAATTTTAATTCTTGACAGTGCTTGCTTTTCCTCCTAGGTGATGCATGTTTTCAAGGATGCAAAGAAACCTGATATAAGAAAATTTTAAATTCAAGAGCAGAGAAAGTTTAGTTATTTGATTCCTACTTAGCATATTAATCTGTTTAATTCCTCGTATTTGCAATATCTGCTTGTTGACCAACTTTCCATAGGTTGTAGCATTTGTATTTATAACAGGCCCCCTTAGAGTTCTGCATTAATGCTGGAAAAGGCATTGCCCTTTTTTTAATTATTTATTTATTGACATTTGATTACTGGGAAGGTCCGATTGTGTAGAAGCCCACTTTCAGCAGAGGCCTTGGGAGAAAAGTTTCAAATTATTGCAAAACATTTTAAGAACATTAATTTTACAGTCTTCAAAAACAAAACAAAACATCTGTAGTTTAAATAATTGTAACAAATTAGACATAATATAAAAACATTGGTTAAGAATCGATACAAGGTATATGACTATCAGTATTTTGAAAAATTTTAGACTGCAGAGAAATTAAAAGCAAGTTAGTCTAATACAAATGGGTATTGCAAAATGAAATGAGGGAAAAACAGGTGTGTTATAGAGAGAAAATCTGAGAAGAGAAGTGGATAGCAGTAAAGAAGTAAGTGAAGAAGAGAGAGCAAGGAGGTATAAGGAATTAAATGGTACTTGCTTACATTTAAGGATATAGTATATACTGGTTTTGAACAAGAACATTGCCAGATTGTAGTAAGGAAGTCTTTCTAAGTGGTTGTGAAAGTTGGCAGGGAGGGGATAGACCTGATGGATACAGTTAATAAGGTCCAGGCCTTAGCAACCTTGTATGCTTACGGACAATGCCCGCAGGTTTGATAGGTTTGTAGACAGGAGTTTTTGATCACTGGTGACTGACCGGGAACATAGTTGTACAGAAGGATTTTTAGTGCTGGGCAAGGCAGTTGGATCTTGGATAATTTTATAGGTGGTAAGAAGCTGTATATGTTAGTTCGTGTAGCAGTTCTAATCAATTTAGTCTTTTCAGTGCTATATAATGGTGGGTTCTGAAATGTGTGTGCTGCAAATTTAGCAACTTTGTTTTAGAATTGTTCAAGTTTTAATTTTTGTGAAGCCTGGAGGCTAATAAGGGTGAGATCACCATAAAGAAGAGCGGGGAGGAGATAAATAGTGGCAAACAAAGTTTTAGTTCCATTGGTGAGAAAGTTTTTGGCTCTGTAAAGCATCCCTAGTTTTTGATGAGTTTTCTTAAGCAGTTTTGTGAACGGTGGTCAAATGTAAGATTATCATCCACCATCACAGCTAACAGTTTGCTATGAGAAGTGAATTCAATGGTTGTATTATCGAGAGAGAGGACTTTAAATTTAGTTTTTTTTTTCATGAGAGGGATTTGGGGGGAAAAAAAGTAATAGATTGGTCTTTTTTGGGTTGAGCATGAGCTGTGAGTTACTAAGACATTTTTCAATAGCTGTTTAAGCTTCCTGAGCAATATTTTTTGAGGTGTGCCATGTTGTCAAATGTTAAAATGAGGGAGGAATTATCTGTGTATTGTATTAAAGTGGCTTGTTGTGTGGAAGTATAGAGGGTGTTGGAGAGAATGTTGAAGAGGAGGGGGAACAAGGATAGAGCCTTGTGGTATACCGATGGTGACTGGGAGGTAAGAGAGTGGATTGCCATTTTACTGACTGATACTTATTGGACAGGTAGCCTTTGAACCACAGAAGGGTGGGCTAAGAGATCTCTAGTGAGGACATTTGAAGTAGAAGTTTGCTGTGACAAACTGTGTCAAAGGCTTTTGGCAAGTCTAGAAAAAAAGGAAGAGACACCAGTTTGCCATTATCTCTAGCTTTATTGACAGTATCTGTATAGGTTTGAAGTGCAGTGCTAGTTCTAAGGGAAGGACGTAAACCATGTTGTGTGGGAGATCGGAGTTCTTACTGCAGGAGATAGTCTTGTACCTTCAGGTCAGTTTATAACAGAGAACAATCAGTTTATAGCCAGAACAAAGCAATTAACAAAGAGTAAAACAGGTTGTCTGTCATTTCCTTGAGACTAAATAACTGGCATATGCAGAAAGGTCTACTAGTCAAAACAAACTGTGCTAGTGGCCATCTTAGTAAAAGGTCCTTAGAGTGCATGGACTATTTCAGAGACTTTCAATCACAGATGAGGCATGTATTCAACTGATTAAAGTTAGTACACAGCAAGGATCTTCATGATAAGTATATTTATATTAAACAAAGTATATTTATATTAAACACTGACAAAATCTCAGTAGTCTTGTAGGTGTAGGGCCTTGTGGCAGAGCTCCTGCAATATTGAGGTCAAATGTAGTGAACTCAGGCTCTGAAATGAAAGAAAGAAAAACAAAAACTCTACTGAGCTGTAAAACTATATACAGGCAATAAATTTAACACTCGTCATACAAAAAAGAGATTGAGAAAGGACCACATTAAGTTAGAGCAAGAGAATACTGGGGAAATATAAAAGTAGCGTGATGTAAAGAAAGTGTACGAATGTAAGCTCAAAGTAGTTTTACCAGGAAGTATACTGATAGAGAACCACAGTAATGAAGCGTAAATCTACAACCTCACGGTGGTACAGCGGTAGCACTGTTGCCTCACAGTAAGGGGTTGGAGTGCCTTCTGTGTGGAGTCTGCATGTCCTCCCTATGGTCAA